>NW_018128052.1:1157141-1172120 GCF_001952655.1 Monopterus albus | reverse complement strand
CAAAGTCCTTCAGTGGCAACAGGTTTAAGGTTAGGGTGAGGTCGGGGTTAGGGTTAGGCAAGTAGTGGTTATGGTTAAGATTAGGATACGTCTATTGGGTTATGGTTAAGGTTAGGATACGTCTATAAGGAATGAATGTAAGTCCCCACAAGGAATGAAAACAAAGTGTGGGTGTGTGTGTGGCAGGTGACAAAGCAGGCAAAGACAGTGCAATGGCACAAATGATTGTCTGAAGCAAATCAAACCCAGGTTTGGGGGGATGGTTTGCTTTCCACCATCACAGTCAAAGCGTGTGTGCTATTGTCTCTCCCAGGTTGGTCTTAATGTAGAGGTTTGCCAGCTCCTACCAGACCGTCTGCAGCTTTCTGGCGTCAGAACAAACCCTGTTCTCCTTCTCTGTCTTTCTCTCATTACCCCTCCTTTCTCTTTCCCAACTCTTCTCCCTGATCTACGATTAGGGGGTGGGGGTACTGCTGCTGCTGCTGCTGCTGGTGGCGGGGGGGCTGATCTGAGTGTGATGGGGAGGAGAGTTATTGTTGTAGAGCCCCTTTCACATGCTAATGTTCACTCTGTTGGCTTTGGGCTGACACACAAATCCACTCACATTTCACTTCAAACCACAAGTTTTTGTGAATATTTAAATTTAAACAAACTTAAAGCTGCAGCTTCCTCTGAGCACATTCCTAATTTTAAATGCAAAGTGCACTGAAGAGATGAAGGATACGAGGTGAATTTGCACACAGGAATGCTGGTTTGATAATGAGGAGTGCAGGCAATTAGTTCATTAAAGACATATAGTTGGGAAAAGATGAGAAGCATGTCTTCTTTCCAGCATTTCTGTTGGTTTTAATTAACAGGGCATGACCCCTGTGATTAACGCTGCCCCGCCTTCTCGTGTGACAGTCTTTCAATCTGCCCGTCCATCCATCAATCCATCCCTCCCTCCATCCATCACACAGACAGGTGTCAAACTGGAGCGGTCAGGGGTACTTCCTCCAGCTACACTTTTCTGTCGGGAAGGAACAAGAGATGATGACAGATAACACGGGGTCAAGGAGAATACACACACGCACGCATACAGTGCCCAGACAAGACTCTTAGTTGGATTTGCAATGAGCTGCATTTGCATTTTAGGTAGCAAAATGCATATGCAAATGCCAACAATGCTGATAGTAATCAAAGGGCACCTTCCCCTCCGTGGCTCTCCCTCCTCCTCACTCCCTCTTTTTCTCTTTAACTCTTTATCTCTCGCTCCTCTGTCATTTTCCTTTTCCTTCGCTGTCTCTCCCAGTCAGCCTTCCCCATCTTTTACACTCTCTCTCTCTGTCACTTGTCTCAAGCAGCTGAGCAGCTGATTAAGGTGTATTTTATTGTCCTCCTCACAGACACACAGTGAACAAGCCTGCACACATATACACATCTACCCAAGCTTTCACCTTATCTTATCGGTGTTTGCTCCCTTATCCCTCCCAGTTTACTGGTCAAGCTCAGGCATTGCATGGCTCTCAGTAGCGTAGGGTTAATGTCGGGTTAATGACACCCTCATGAGCTCTTATTCCAGGTCAGCAGCACTCACCCCCCCTGTCAAAGCCAGCACTGAAAAGAGACACAAAAGCCTACAGACAACGGAGAGAATAGAGACATGAGAGAGAGCTGAAGGAAGTTTATGGCTTTAAAGGTTTCTTTCTTTCTTTCTTTCTTTCTTTCTCTTCCTCCTTCAAAGATTAAGGATTGGATGGGACAGTCAAAGTCTAGCAGTGCTACTGTCTAGCAGTGTCTTGTTGGGCTTTTTTAATCAATATTTAGGTCTTTAGCTGCTCAAATACTTCCCAGGCTTCTCTCAGTTTATATCCACTCATGGTTACTTGTGTGTTTTGATGATTAAAAACTTCTGAAGAGCAGGAGAATGATAATTTGGGATTTTATCTTGCATTCAATAACATCAGCTGACACAATATGATGAGTCATCCAGCAGATGAAAGCCGCTCTTAGCAGCTTTAAATGTGTGTATGAATTAGCAGGTTTCGACTGCAGGTGTCAGTCCTGCATGTTTGTGTGCGGGGTCTTTTTAACCACTACTGATATCCAGCTATTAAACTAGCCAGCTTCAAAGCTTTCTAGAGGTTTGCCACTTGGAGAAGAGAGGCATCAACGAAGATAGGGTAAGAGTGAGAGAGTCAGCAGAGACACTAAGACAGATAAGTGGAGGTCGAGGAGGAAGTGCAGGAGGAGTGAATGAGGGAGGTTGTGAAAAATGTGAAAGGGAGGGCAAATGAGTGTGTGAAAGAGCAAATCCACGGAGGCTCACACAGATGGGGCAGGATGGTCGGTGTGAGGAGATTACAGAGGAGACTTCCGCCCTCTCATCTACTGATGAGAGCGTCATAAAGCATACTTGAACATACACGCACGTACGCACACTCATGATTCCCACATTCCTATCCACTCCCACTGGGATGCCTTCATCTCCCTTGGAAATGTGAAAGAAATGAAAAAGAGGAGAGGGAATCGGGAAAGGTGGAGGGACTGAGGAAGGAGAATGAATAGGGTGTGATGATGAAAAAGAAGGTGTTGAAAGAATGATTGCAGTTGAAACAAGTGAAGGATTTCCTTCTGAAATTAAAAAGAGAAAAATATGGCTCTGCTTTGCCATCTCCTCTGCTTCGCCAGTGGATGTCAAGCAGTATAATTATGCACTCATTTATTGTATTGTTGCTCTGTCAATGCATGAACTCCTTGGTATACAGAGAGTAGATTTCTCTCCCTCCACTCCCCCCCGTGTCTCTCTCTCACCCTCTTTCTTTCTCTGTTTCCTTCTCTTTCGTATATTTAAATGTCAATTATATTTGTGTGGGCTGCCAGCACCTTGGAGTTTTGTTGTATTCGGTTCTAGTGTTTCTGTTTTCTGGTGTGTGTGTGTGTGTGAGTGGGAGCAGATCAGTAAGTGTTCTTTTAGGTGTTTCATTCTTTGCTCATCAGAATTAAAGATAAAAGAAGTCAAAGTGCTGCTTCTCCTCATGTTATATCTATTTCACTCTCTAGAATTTTCTATACATTTGTTTGTGTTAGGATCCAAATGCTGTGCAAAAACACACTCCATATGTTGATTAACTTGTTGTCTGGACTCTCAAAGCAGTCCACATGGAAGACAGCAAGGGTCAGGATCAACTGACCCGAAGTCAATATTGACTTCACTGCAACCAGCATCAGTTGCTATAGTAATAATGTGGACACAGGTGCCCTGTGGAGTGTTTCTCAACAAAATTGTGTGTCTCCAGGGCCTAAAACATGTTAAATGTTTTTTTTTCATAAAATATTAGCAGAGAGGAGTTTTCTGAATGTTTTGAATCTAACATTGCTCAGCATTGAGAAATCTATCATCACCTGTGTGACTGTGCACAATAGGGGTTTTAGATGATGAATTTTATTTTATTTTGTTATTGATTTGGACTGATTAACATTTCTGTAAAAAGCCAGGAAACAGCAAAATGCCCAGTACAACATTTTACAGCCCACTGTCCAAACTCAAATATATTTACTCTGCAAACATTAAAACCAAAGAAAGGTAATAAATATTTACAATTTTTAAACTGGAATGAATTTTCAGACATGTCTGTGTGAAAAACAATGCTTAAATGATCAATCAATAACTATTTAAAAATAAATTTTATCGTCATTGACTATTCTATTCAGGGTTTGTTTGTTTTTTTTTGGCTTTATTGCACGAGCCAGTAGAGCACAAATATGAGCAGAACTGGGACCTGCTCATCGACATGTTGCTCCACAGCAGGTTGACAGTGGCACAATGAACTTTACAAAACACATACAATATACTGAATGTGTGTATTTCGTATCTTTTATAGTGCTGTTTTCACTCACTAGTGTGTTTATGTATAAACTACACTTCAGTTGGCAATTCAGGCGTCTTCTGCTAATAGCGGCTAATGTAGCCTCAAGCTGAAGTGTAGAGCAGACCACAGAAGTCTGGCAAGCTTGCTTCTTTCTAACTCGCCACAGTCCCAGCCGATGCTGACTCAAGACACATCACTTTGATGTGTAAAATGTGTGAACCTTTCTTTTAAGTGCTGTGTACATTTTTCTCCAGTGTCACATGTTCTGCTTTTAGGTGTGCAGCTTTGAGTGGCATTGTTGTTAAAGTTGTTAGATGGACTATTGTGGGTGTGGTGTATGAATGTTAACACTTTGTAATAATTCTTTAGTATATTACTTGTGTGGTGTAGAAGAGAATTATTTAAGAATGTAATTATGTAAGAATGTTAACACTGTTATTCTTTTTTTAGTATAATATGTGTGTGTGTAGAAGTGAATCATTTACTGCTTGCAAACCAATGATGGTAAGATGATGTCATGGGGTAGGACTGGATAAGTCTGACTTCTTCCTACTCCATTCAAGCATGTACTAGGTATAAGCAAATTGATATTGGATTATGTGTACAATCATGTGTGTTGTCATATCAACTGTCTTTACATGCTTGAAAGAATAAATCAAATCAAATCAATCAAATCAAAGTGAAGTCACAGATCCGTCTTTCTGTTCATGTCCGCCTCTCTGCAGCCTGTTCTGTTGGTTTCTACAAGGCCAGGTCTTCAGATGCTGGATGCTTTAAGTGTCCTCCTCACAGCCACTCGCTCAGAGACGGTGCCAGTGTCTGCGACTGCAACTCTGGATTCTTCCGTGCCGATAGCGACCCTCCCTCTATGGCTTGTACCCGTAAGAACACACACACACAGACAGTCACACATATACTGTATGTGTGTGCATAGTTTGCAGAGCTCACTCATCATTTCCCAACCTCTCTATCTCTACCAAACAATGAGAGATACAGGCACAAATATATGTATGAATGCCACCTCTGTTTCATGATCCCATTACTTATGAATAAGCCACCATCTACATTCTGTCTGAGAGGGATAACTAAAGACATTGAGAAGTGAATAAATCTCTCTCTCTCTCTCTCTCTTGCACTCTGCATCTCTTTATGCCTGTGATTACATTCTGTGTGACGTACTCGGAGACCTCGGTCTGTGTGTCATAAACTTAATTATGCCTATATACAGCATATGGTTTCCTTGGCCTGGGAAAAATGAAAACACACACGCAAACAATCTCTTAGACACACACACAAAAAAGAAATGCCAACCCATCAGAAACTTTTAAGAACTGTATGGTTTTCAGTCTAGTGCCAGATGTGGGCATTCCAACCCATGCCAAAAACTCACTATGTTCCCCCACCACAGCCCCAACCCCACTCCCAATCTACTTCCACTTCCCTTTTGTGCAGTATACAATATATATGTAGTTTTGTTCATACTCAGGTTTACTCCTGTCTCTTCCTCAGAGCCGCCCTCAGCCCCACAACAGCTCATCTCAGTTGTGAATGAAACCTCGGTGGTCTTGGAGTGGGCCCCCCCTCGGAGGCTGGGAGGAAGAAGTGACACCAGCTACGGCCTGGAGTGTCTCATCTGTCAAACGGGCAGCCACAGTCAGACTGACAGTAAAGCCCTCCCCAGAAATCACAGCCTTTCCCAGCCCGAGGCTCAGCACAGTGACCTGGGGATGCAGTCAGACCAGGGGATTGTGGGATCTGAAGTCCAGGCAGGGAGAGGTGTATTTCAGAGCAGACCAATACCCAGGGATTACCCTAGACTCAGTTCTGGCTCCAGCTCTCAGCTGTGCCTGCCCTGTGGCTCCGACGTGCTCTTCTCCCCGGGCCAGACCGACCTGAAAACCACCAGGGTGGTGGTGAGCGAGCTGAGGGCTCACACACACTACACCTTCATCATCCATGCACGCAACGGGGTCTCCCAGGCCAGCGGTGCAGGGGCATCCCAGAGCGTGTCTGTCACCATCACCACCAACCAAGCTGGTGAGAAGAGAGAAGTGTTTGTGTGCGATACATGTGTTTATCAGATTGTTGACTGTTGCATTAACACAAAATCTGCTTATAGATGTTGCATGTAAGTGGGTCAGTGCATGTGAGCTCAAAGAGAAGAAAGGCCTCATGAGTAATGTTCAAAACTACAGTAGCATTCTGCATGTAGCTACTTTCTCACATGATAAAGGTAATATCTACCCTAAAACACTTCAGGACTGCAAAACAACAGTGATGCGTTTTTGCATTCAGAATAGTAAGTAAATGTATTTGGAATACTTTTTTTTTTTTTTTACTCACAACACCTTCCAATTAAGTTTCATGCTTTTTGTCTCTTTCTGAAGTCCAGAAAAGCATTCCACTTTAGAAACATTTTAAATACATTTGATGGAAAAAAATGTAATAAATTAGTTTTACAAACAGGTCTGCATCAAGTTGTTTTGTTATATTTGTCTTAAATTTGCTTTCAATTTGCATTGCTTTTATAATAACCACAATGGATTGTAATAGAAGAAAACAAATGTTGAGCAATCATGCAAGAACACGTCCATCATAGAAGAGGCAGAGCTACCGGTCTGAAGCACAGCCATGAGACACTTTTCTTGCTCTCTGAAGCTCTTACTATCACTGTCATAGTTGCCATAGTTATTACTCTGTCCTCCTACACCTAACAAGAGCTGAATTAATTATAGGGGTGTTCTCAAGAGGATGTCAAAGAGCATCCTTGGAAATGTAAATCACAAACTTAAATACAAAAACACTGAGCTGGTTGAGGGGAAATAGATATAACGAAAAAGTAAATTGCAGCACCGCATATGAAAATTGTTGACATGTAACAGTATTAGTGTTTCTAAGTGTGGGATTTTCCTCACGTCAGCTCTTTACCACGGAAGTGTTTGAAAAATCACCCAGATTTTATGGTGTGTTTCATTTTAGTTGTAGCGGTGTCAGCAGCTGTGTGGCGTCCCTCACACATGCTCTCCATTAGTTTTCAGTGTACGCTTTTCTTTTTGCTTTTGCTGATACTTCTCAACTGTCCTTGCCTTAAGTCTTTATGGTGGCATTTAGAAGCCAGCGCACCTGCTCAGGCCCAGGTGCCTCAGGGAAATAACTTAGCCGTGTGTCTACAGCATGAGAGCGTGTCTGGGATGTGTCAAGTGAAAGCAGCACCACCATATGGCCTGATATTATATGAATGCCAAAAGGGGGACGAGGAATGAATGGATTTAAGAGGAGAGAGAGTGAAGAATGAGGCATGTCTCTGTGGAACAGGAAGGAATGAGATTTAGGTCAGTTCTCAGGTTCACGGGGTCAATGGGATTGTTGACAAACAGGCACCACACAGAACATGCAGGACTGTGAAACAATAATTAAGCAGTGTCAAAGAATAAACAGTTTGTCCTTATACTGATTCAGTTATCCCCCTTCATCTCTCAGCTCCCTCCCCAGTGCCGTCCATCCAAGCCACCGACGTCACCAGGCACAGCTTGTCGTTGTCGTGGCAACAGCCGGATCGACCCAACGGGGTCATCCTGGAATACGAGGTCAAGTTTTATGAAAAGGTGAGTTGCCGGTAGGTTAATGCAGCTCAGGAAGCTGTATAGAATGTCACTGTGTTGTAGTGCTGTTTGTATTTCACTGATGGTAAAGATGGATTTGTATGCAGGTAATGAAAAGAGCCCCTCCCTTTTTGTCCCATCTAATCAGGATCAGAGAGAGAGATCCTACCGCATAATGAGGACCTTCTCTCGGAGCGCCCATGTCACAGGTCTCAACCCCCTCACTGTGTATGTGTTCCACGTACGTGCTCGCACAGCTGCTGGGTACGGAGAGTTCAGTGCTCCCTTTGAATTCTCCACTAATTCAGGTATTCTGATAATAACACTGAGTAGTGTTAGAGGATGCATTCAACTTTATATGAGCAAGTCGTACCTCTTTGGCTGCTGACGTCTGTGTCGGTCCATGTCAGATCCCTTCCCTCTGATTGGAGAAGGAGTTAACTCAGCCTTCATGCTGCTGTCTGTCAGCGGGGTTGGAATTTTACTGCTGATATCTGCAGCTATCTTCATCATTAGCCGCAGGTATACATACACACAAACAGAGACACGCATACAAATATACAAAAGAATCCACACAGGCAGACATGCACACCTATATGCTCGTTATGTTGGCTCAAAGTTCCTCATCAATGCATCACTGACTTCAGCATATGTGCTGCCTCTACCTCAGCTATTGCTTTTGACCAAACTGCCACAATTCACACAAACAACACACACAGTACCCCTGCTATTGTGTGACTAAACATTGTGTGTGTGTGTGTGTGTGTGTGTGTTACCTGGAGCATTTAAAAGGGATTAGAGTGGAGACAGTGATAATCCCTTTGTCCCTGACTTGTCATTACTGTCTCTTCAGCAGCAAAGCATGTGTGTAAGCTTCCACTGGTGTGTGCGCATACACACACAGGAATACCCAGGTGCCTGCAAACACACACACACCTGTTCATCCACAAAGGTGTTTTTGACAGTTTCTTTGTTTAATGGAAAACACCTTTTATCTCGCGCTACCTGAGGCATCGCCCCTCCTCCCTCTAGTCCTTATATGCTTTCATCTGCCGCCTCTGTGTCCTTTCTACCGACTGTTGCTCTCTGTTCTCATTGTCGTCACTTTCTATTGTGGTAAATACTTCAAAAAAATGCACAGTGCTCCTGGAAAAAAAAGACACAAAGTTAAAAACAATGTGACACATATGGCTTGTTCATCACAAAAATGAAGGCTCTGACACTCCCTTAAATGTCTGTGTGTTAAATGTCCATCATTTCTTATGTCTCATTAGGAGGAGCAAGTACAGTAAAACAAAACAGGACTCAGAGGAGGAGAAGCATCTTAACCCAGGTAGGCTGTACAAACACACGTGCATGCACACACAAACATACACATTCTGTCTTTGTGAGGAAACTCATTGACATAATGCAGTCCCTAGCCCTTTACCCTGACCTTAAGCATCAAAACTAAATGACTAACCAATTAACCCTTACCCTAAGCCTAACCTAAATTTGAGTCTAACTTGAACTCTAAAACCAAGTCTTAACCCTGAAAAAGGGGTTTCACAAAGTGAGGACTGGCCAAAATGTCCTCACTTTCCAGGACTGTCCTCACTCTGTAGCAAAGAATACAAGCCCAAGTCCAAGAGCACACATACATTAAAATGACAGGTTCCTTCTCCTTCTTCTCTATTATCCACATGCACACAAGATATTTACATAACATATGCAGTAGTTATACAAGTCCTATGTCTCATCCTCCTCTGTATCCCTTCCTCCTCCTCCTCCCTCGCTTCCTGTCCTCTCCCACCTCTCCTCTGTTGCAGGAGTCAAAATCTATGTGGACCCGTTCACCTATGAAGACCCTGACCAGGCCATCCACGAGTTTGCCAAAGAAATTGATGTTAACAGTATTCACATCGAGAGAGTTATTGGCATGGGTAAGCCTGGCATTAGTGGTTGTACACACACAAACACAAACCCACTCACACATGTTTACTTGGCGGCAACTTGCTGTTTTCTGTGTGTGTGTGTGTGTGTAGGAGAGTTCGGGGAGGTGTGCAGTGGTCGGCTGCATGTGCAAGGAAAGAGGGAGATCTACGTGGCCATCAAGAGTCTGAAGGCGGGCTACTCTGACAAACAGAGGAGGGACTTCCTGTCTGAGGCCTCCATCATGGGACAGTTTGACCACCCGAACATCATCAGGCTGGAGGGTGTCGTCACCAGATGTGAGTAGTAGTAGCATTCTGGGCTGATAATGTGCAATTTCAGCTAATACTTCTAACTCTTTACCTATTTAGGCAAACCATTGATGATTATCACAGAATACATGGAAAATGGATCCCTGGATGCTTTTCTTCGTGTATGTACATTTTTCTGTTACAAAATATTTTCCAGTGTACTGAAAATGATTGTTGGGTGTCCATGTTGACCTGCTACTTCCATTTTATTTTATTTTTTATAATTTATCTCCATTTACATAATTTAAATATTTCAGAAACATGATGGCCAGTTCACAGTGATCCAGCTGGTCGGCATGCTGCGCGGCATCGCCTCAGGAATGAAGTACCTGTCAGATATGAGCTACGTTCACAGAGACCTGGCAGCTCGAAACATCCTGGTCAACAGCAATCTGGTGTGCAAGGTGTCAGACTTTGGCCTGAGCCGAGTTCTGGAGGACGACCCGGAGGCTGCCTACACTACAAGGGTAAGACGCACACAAAAGTACACAAAACCAGATGTGAGTGTACAGTCTTTTGTTTTTTTTGATAAACCTGCTAATTGCAGATTTATTATTCATTATCACTTGAATGACTAATGTGCTTTCAGCAGGTCATAAATCTGTGGCAGCATTTAACAAAAAATGTGTGATAGCAATAAATAGCATTCAAGGTTATGGAATTTGTTAAATGCATAAACATCAATCAGAGAATAAAGCTGAAATGAGTAAATGCAGAAGTTTGGGATAAGTGACCCAACCAGTGGATCAATCAATGAATCAATGAATGAAATCAACAAACGTTTTTCACTTTTCACTGAACATTACTAATGTTTTCAGGAGGCCACTGGGACTTATCTTTCCCCTGGAGGAAAAATCCCCATCAGATGGACAGCTCCAGAGGCCATAGCCTACAGGAAGTTCACCACGGCCAGTGATGTGTGGAGTTATGGTATTGTCATGTGGGAAGTTGTTTCGTATGGAGAGAGACCCTACTGGGACATGAACAACCAGGATGTGAGTCATTTGCCTCATAGACACAGGCATTAAAGAAGAGAGATACACATCCAAATTTCCATTATTAAGTTATGAATTTAAGGAATGAATGAATCAGATTCTGGGAAAGCAGCCGCACATTTAAACAGATTTACGCTCCAGTTTAACCATGTTGTTCTAAGAAAGAAAACAAAAGTGTGTACTGAGTGAGCAGACAGTCATGGTAGGTACAGTAGGTCAAAGATGAAATAGGGAGTAGTCCTTTAAGATGTAATGAATGTTTACAGTTTAAATAATAACTTGAAGGTTCACCTTCATCTTCATTTCCAGATAAGTGGTTTATATAATGTGGCAAATGCGGGGGTGTGCTTAGAGACACCAGTCAGTCTGATTGCTCATGTGGTCGCCCCCATACACTCCATTGTGAGGCTATGTGATGGACAGAAAATACTAAAATAAGACCCACGTTTAAAAAAAAGAAAACTATTTCAAGTTCCCTGTCTAAACACTTTGACAGCCACCAGCATTAACATCAATTACAGTTTTTCTTAAGCATAATTTGTGTGCTGTGGCTTTCTAGGGAAGTCAAATTAAACTTTTAGTTGCGTACAGTGCTCATATTGGACTTAAATTAACCCCATCTAAACAGCTGAATAAATTAAACAGGCAGCACTTCTTTAGGAGAGGACTTCTGTAAATAAACAGCTGTCCATGTGACATACTGAATGCTGATCCCGTGTCTTTGACCTCTGCACCATTTAGAAAATTGCAAATTTTGCCTTTAAATCGTCCACAGAAAGGACTGGAAGCCAAGGTTTTGTTCACTAGTCAAAAATCACTTTATTAAAGACTAATATTTAAACTTCATACAGATGAATTGCTACTTAGCATTATCCTAAGCACACACACTTCATAAATATAAGGGTGATTTAGTTGTTCTGAAGACTTTCTGAGATCTGAGACTAAAATCCAGTTTCAAAGCAAATTTGCAATCACGTTGCCATCAGAGCTTGTTAAGATTGAGTAGGTCAAAGAGCCAGTGTGGCATATGGAAATTTTCACACTTGATTTATTTCATCTGCAGCATTTGTGTAGTTTAATAAAACTCTCCTGATGAGACATTCTCAAGTTGTTCTATTCATCTTATTTACTTTTCTCCTGAAGAAAATTAGTGCACGCTGAGCTGCCCTTCTGTTGTTTTAACTTATTTCTGTTAGTGAAACACTTGGGTATTGGCTTATATCTCATGTGGGTGATCTAATTCCATGCTACTTACTAATGCAAGATTTGATTGTGTAGTGTTTTACCCAATCTGCTTTATTTCTGTTGATGTACACAGTGCAGGGCACATAAGAAATAGAAGAGCTGCTCACAGGTGCAAGAAACCTAAAATAGATCGCAGATTGTGGTGAGACTGCTCTTTAAAGAGCCTGGAAAACGAAAAGAAAGTAATAAATCATTGGAAAAACGTTGGGGGTTTTTTGTGAAATTTACTTGGCAGTCTTGGTTCAAAATGGATATCTGACTGATGTTCTTTGGAAAACTGGCAAATGATTTTCATTATTTCCTGAACAAAACCATAAAGCACATTGATTTATTCATATGAAAACTGTAAGAACTGTATACTGTGACAATAGGTACTGCATATGCACTATTAGTATGTAGTATGGAACTGGGAAAACCTGCCATGGCAGACAGACTACAAGGTTCCATTTTTAGCCCCAGTTTGTACCTCTCATGTCTTACATACACTTGAATGACAGAGATAACCTTTTGTAAATCTGTGAAACCGAGACTTGCCAAACGTTTTAACCCTGTATCAGCATTTCATAATGCTCACCCAAATTCTGAAGGCATTTCCCAAAGCATCATAGACTCTTCTAAAGATGCAGAATCAAAACATTCCAATCCAGAAAACATTTTGCCAGTTTCTCAGGTAAAACAGCTTCTTTTCAATTAAGCTAAGATTGTGACAGGATATGAAATCACCTTTATCGCAGGTTTTTTTTTTTTTTTGGTGAAAGTGGAGCTGCTTTCAAAAACAAACAAAGCTCAACGTTGAGCCGCTTTCACACAAAACTAGAGTAACATCTTTTCCTGTCACCATCTTTGTTTACGGGACAAATGGACATAGCTGAGAAACTGATTAAAATGATATTTTTCCTGTACTGGACTGGATCGTTTTTGATTCCACATCATTAGAAGAGTCTACAAGGGTTCAGGAAAATACCATAAGAATTCGGGTGTGTTGTCAAACAATGGCAAAACGTTTGGCAAGTGTCATTTTCATAGGCTAATGAAAGATTATGTGTCACTTTTGCAGGTTAGCGGAAGGTCATCTCTGTGTCTTGAGTGTTTGAAATACATGAACCTCATAGAGCCACTAGCTGTGTTTGTGTGTGGCACAGTGAAACATTTTTCAGATATCGACCAGCTTTTGGTAAACTCCTACCTTTGGATTCAGTGTGATAAAAATATAAAACTTGTTTCTGTCCATTCTGTAGGTGATTAAAGCGATAGAAGAAGGCTACCGCCTGCCGGCTCCCATGGACTGTCCTGTCGTGTTGCACCAGCTCATGTTGGACTGTTGGGAGCGGGAGCGAGCAGAGAGACCCACTTTCAGCCAGATACTCAACATGTTGGATAAACTCATCCGTAACCCTGGTACTCTGCGTCGGACTGGAGGGGAGAGGTACATACTGTGGATGTACATGTAGAAAGAAGCATAAATAGGAATGATAAGGGACAAATACATGCATTTTCACATAAATCCACACTCATACTGTACTCACACCCACACCTACATCTTTTCAACCTCACTGGTAGCTTAATATGCCTAGCACTCATTCACTTATGATTTCACACTTCTATTTATGTGCTTTACCACCTCCAACCTGCCTTCTCGCCTCCTCTGTGTTTACAGACCCACACCCACCATGGTGGAGTCAGGGGTGGGTTCAGAGGTGTGTGTGGTCGTACCAGGTGTGTGTGTGTCCGAATGGTCGGTGTGTGAGTGGTTGCAGTCTGTTGGGTTGGAGAGGTACAGAGACACCCTGGCGGCAGCAGGTTATACCAGCCTTGAAAGCCTCCTGGCTCTCACACACCAGTAAGTGTACCTTCATGTGTAATGGATTCAAGTTCAAGTCACTTTGACATTTACTCATCACATTTCTTAGTGCAGAACTGACAGTAGCTTACTTCTCTGTGTCACAGAACTCTGCTGTCATTCAGTATCTATTAAAAATACATAAAAGAGCCATGCATATCCATGACCTGTCAGTGCACTTAAAGTTTCATCTGAAATAACTTGGCAACTGTCTTCTCGTCATTGTTGTCAGGGGAGAAACAAAAAAATCTAAAAGGGGGGGGGGGGGGGGGGGGGTTGCATTTGAAATATTTCTGTGTGTTTTATGGAATAATAAGCCATACATTATTAAGAATCAAATTCTTTACTTTGTGTACAAATGAGACACAGTACTTTCTTACTTTCTTTAACTAACTTTGGCTGTGCTCCTTATTTAATCCCATCCAGGGACATTGCTGCTACATAGCATGCTGCATACATGATATAAAATAAAATATATTTGGCCAATACCAATTATAAAGCACCAGAAAAATGTCAGCTGCATTTAAGGCAACAATTTGTCATTGTTTTTCATTTTGATAAGCATCACATGGCAGGGGTGGCACCAGGGCTGGCCAATCAGATTCTGGGGGTGGCCTGTGACACTCCTGGCCACCTCCTGGATCCACCCATGCCTGTTGTTACTTAAGGTCATTTAGGATGACAGTGTCTGCCAAATGAATGTAATGTCAGGTTTGGGTGGTGTTTCCATGAAACTAGTGCTGATAAGAAATCTCTCTCCCTGACTTTAAATACTACATGTTGTGTCTGAACATGTATCTATGTCTCTGTACCCACAGGGAGCTGGATAGACTCGGAATAATCACACCAACACACCGAGACATACTAATTGCTAGTGTGCAGCAGGAAATGTTGTCTCAGATGCAGCACATGCAACACACAATGGTTCCGGTCTGAGCCGAAGAATGGACACAAACCTGTTTTTGAGAAGAATTCCATTTACCTCATCCATGCACTTTAGAGGGACTTTTCACCAGTGGAAATACAATGAGCGGAGCAAAGTATAAATACGAAGTGACAAGAAGACAGAGGGAAAAGCAGCACTTTTGTGAACTTTCATCCTGTGGAGTTTTCTAAGAAACACATGATCTGGATGTGGCATCAGCTAGCGCTAAGCTATCTGGAGCTTAGGCCGAAGCCTCATCATCTACTCCAGTTTTATTTTTTCATTATTTTATTATCTCG
>NW_018128052.1:1148679-1157113 GCF_001952655.1 Monopterus albus | reverse complement strand
AATGGCTTCCAACTTCGTTTCTTTCACTGCTTTGGGCTTGACCTGAATAAAATCTGTTTTGTGTTGCTTGTATGGCAGCGCGTGGGTGTGGGGGGGTTGTGGTGTGGGTATTTGTGTATATGTGGTGTGAATAGGGTGAACGCACACAACTTGGATTCTGTCTTGTCCAAGACTCAGCTATCTTTGAATATTTTGAATATGCAAAGTCACCCGAAAGAGCATTTGGGGGAGCCGGGCAGAATGTATTATTACAAGCTCTTACTAGTTTCATACTGGAAGATCATACTGTACTAACACACTGTATGATTTGCTTGTGTTTTTTTATTGTTCAGTTTTTATTTTTCCTTGTATGTATTATTGTTTTTGTTGAATTAGAGATGTAGATTAGAATGTCGTCCATGTGTGTCTGTGTATATGTCTCTTGTTTGATGCTAAAAAAATTAGCTACATGAAGGATTTTGTTTATTTAATGATTGCCATATTGCATTGCAATAAATGCCCAAACCCATCCATTTATGTAGGATTTAATCTTGTTTGAGCAGAATATTTGCATTGCAATGTGTTTAATGTACACTATATATTGTAATTAGGCATAATATCAAGTGAAGCCTCGAGTGCTTTATGTTTATCATTTCTGAGTTTGGCAGAAGAAAGTGTCCCTTGTGAAAGCTGAGACTTAGTCAGGGGTGCTTGTAACAAGAAAAACAACTCCAGAAGAACACCCAGCTAAAATGCTGCTGGTGTAATCACACACAAGTGTCGGGTTTGTGTATGTGTGTGAAAGGAGAGGACAGACACAGCGAGAAAAAAGAGTAGGAGAAAAAAACTGAGGGGAGAAAGAAAGCTTCAATTAAAAGGAGAGAAAATTGAGAGTGGGCTGTCATCATGAGCGTCTGTGTAGCATCATGTTTTTGTCGGCTAAATTGGGCTGAGTTTGCAGTGCAAACTTGTCGAATCAGCAAACATCTGTCTCCTACTATATTACTGCACACACACACACACACACACACGCACATGTACGTATGCATATACACACCCACCAGGGAGTTGATTGGAGGAAGTCTTTGATACATCAAGGAAGAGATGATATTATGTGGATTCTGGCAAAAATGTCAATGTTTTTTCAGCCTAATGAGAGTTTCCTGCACACACACACTGACACACATACTGCCCCCTGCCTCACTCCCAGTAAATCCAAATCACACACAGCAAACAAAATGCTGATGGTGGTTAATGAGGCAGATGCCTCTGAGTAAGAGACAAGACGAGGAAGAGAGGCAGTGGCTCGAGGCAGTGATACACGCAGCTTCTATCAAATAATGAGACACTGACACCACATTTAGCAGGTAGCCTTTTGTGATGATGCATCACATGCTGAACTCTACTTGAAAAGTGGTAAACACATCAATTTTTGCAGAAAACAAATACATGCAATTAGTAGATAAACTCTGCATGAACAGTTTCAGACTTTTCTAGACTGAAATATCTCATCTATTAGGTGAATAACTATACATTAAAATAAATAAAAATGAAAGTAAAAACATTCGTGGTCCCCAGAGGATGACTCCCACTGAATATGGTGATGCCCTGACTTTGTATCTAGTGCTGACGTGAGACCGACATTTTGGATTTTAGAGAATTTTCTCAACAACTGTTGGGTGAGCTGCTGTGACATTTGGAGCACATTTTCAAGAAGCAGGTCAAAGCTTTTGCTTATTCAGTAAAATATCTCTACTTCTACCTGGTGGGTTAGCATTAAATGTTATACAGGCATTCATGTTCCCCAGAGGATGAATTCTACTGACTGCTGTGATCCCCTGATGTTTCCTGTAGTGCCACCAAAAAATTTCTAAGTAAAATATTTTAACCAAGTTGGATTGCCATAAAATGTGGTACCTTTACATAACCTTTGTGATAAATTGTAATAATGTCAGTGATCCTCAGACCTTTAATGTGTCCATAACTGTACTTCATGACTGATTGCACAGTTGTGCTTAATGTTGTGTGCTAAAATTGCTACCATGAAAAACTAAGATATTGAATATTGCAAAGATTACACCTGTTAACATGTCAGCATTGTCACTATGACAGGTTAGCATCACAGTGTTAGCATTTAGCTCAAAGTGCCACTGAGAGTCAAAGAGCTACTAGCACGGACTTACTACTTACAGTATAAATGGTTGCCGACTTATAAATGGATGATTATGTAATGGCAGAGTTCTTTTTTTTTTTTTTACAGTTCTCTCAGCAGACAGCTGCAGTTTTACATCCAGAGATTTGTGATAAACTTTGATTTAATGTAAATGCTTTTTCATTTGCATTCATTCCCACAAAGCTTGGAATGTAGTTGTTCCAAATTGTGATAAAAAGGATCGATCATAGGGATCAAAAGGACACAGTTTAGGGCTGAATCCACATTGACTGATGGTAGACTGAGCAGTAGTAATTTTAACCCTAAAAGACACTCTTTTTATTGAGGAGGGCTGATCAAATTGAATCTTTCTGTCTCTGTGTCTCAGTGGGAGGCGATTGTGTGTTTTTGTCCCCAGATTAGGGTGGATATAGAGCTGGCTAATCCTGCTCGCTCTTCCATGTGGGAGTGGCAGTGGGGTGCCTTTGCTGTGCGACCAGCCGTAACCTAATGGCTGTGAGATTGGGTTTTATACACGTGCACGCTCACTCACACACAGTCGGCGACGCACAACACAAAGTCTAGATTTGTTTCAGGATTAAAGGCATCACCTCAGTGACTGACATAATGCCACAGGCATTCCCACGGTAACCCCGATGAGGTTGTCTGTATGTGTGTGTGTGAGTCTCTGTTTGCCCAGCATGTGTGTGTGTGTAGCTTGTTATTTCTAGATGCTGCTGATGAGAAATAAATTGAGAAAAGAAGCTGAGAGAGCACAGGAAAATGAGGAGAGGAATCTGGGCTCGCACACACACGCGGTTCTTTTTCATTCCTCCTGGGGACTTTACACTGACTTAGCCTAACCTTAACCATAACCATTACCTGCCTAACCTTCACCCTGACCTTATACCAAGTTGTCACGTAAAAGTTTTCATGGAAGGAACCAGACCAGACCAAACAAGAATCTGGTCCCCATAAGGCAGGCCCACAGTGTTAGTGTGTAAACAGGCTTCAATCCCCACAATATGGGTAATGCATGGCACACACACACCACTCAGGCCCACTAGAGAAGCAGCTGCCTAAGTTGGCAGCCCATGTCCCTCTCATTATTCCGGCCATTCGCTTGTGTCCTGGCTCTCTCCCCTCCCCTGCTGTTGCAGGACAGGTAGCATCTGACACACATTAGCCTGCTATTAATGACGTCTGCTGCAGCCATTATCACACACTTAGGGAGAAACATCCCCAGGGTGCCATTTTTGCTGTGACATACATTATATATCCAAAATAATAAAATTTTCTCCAAAGGTCTGCAAGCAAATTGTTCAGTGTTTTTGTAAAGTAAAACTTGGTTTCATTTCACTGAGAGCTTTTCCATTTTTATTAAGTTGTTATTCATTCTGTCACCATCATCTTCTCTGTTCTTCTTTGTCAGCTGTGTGTGTGGGGGTACTTCATGTTAAGCCCAGGACGTCTGTGGGCTGCTTTCAGAAGTGACTCTTAAGGAATGTGGGTGAGTGTAGCCCTCAGACCTCCCATATCACTATACACATGATCCCAAAGGGAACACCACTGTGATTAACATTAATCCTACGAGCCTGTGCGCAAACAACACAAATATCTCAACATCTCCAACAGGTCTTCACAATCTCATCTGTATTTCATACTCTTGTGAGCCAGAGATAAAACAAATCACAGGCACTGAGTTTCTGTTGAACCTGTAACATCTACTATGAGATAGATATACATGAAACCCATATTAGCCACTGATAGAACAGCTAATTAGTAATGATGAAAATAACTAACTAAATGTATAAAACTGACCTAATGAGAATAAAAGCAACTATGCTGTTGACAAAGAAACAGGCCAGGAAGTGCAGACCAATGAGCAATGCCAACAAGAGGGAATCATCTACTCCACTGCTTCAGTAATATTTAAGATGAGATGGGTGAGGGGTTGATTCTTTGGATTCTGTGCAGAGCAGGAGGCAAACAGGTCATTATCAGAGAATATCATTGACCCAGAGACATGGTACCACCAGAAATACCATTACTGGTGTTTAGATTGAAACTCACTTCACTCTCACTGTGTATGCATGCATGTGCTTCTCTGTGCTTTGTGCTTTCATCTAAGTCATCCAATTTCAATATTTAGGTGCATCTCCACAGCTCTGCAAACCTCTAGGTTTGATCAAGCTCTGCAAAAATCACTGGGCTGCATTTGCTTTACAATCCCTCATAAAGCATGTCAAGTTAGTGAAAGCGCCACAAGTAGAAGAGCCAGACTGAAAAGAGATGGGTAGAGGCAAAAGATGGCAGCACAGCAGCAGGGAAAGTTTTGTCCTTCATCAGCCCTCCATCCCCCTTTCATCTCATTAAGGATGGATAGATGATCAATAGGAGAGAAGCAGTAGAAGGGGATTAAGATTAGAAATCGATGGCTTTGTTTTCTTCAGCCTGCCAAAGATAAACACCGCCTTAAGACACTGACAACGTAACACATAGACTTTCACGGCTTTTCATCTATATGTGAGAGGGTATGGCATTCCCTCTGTGTGGACTGATAGACATCTGTTAGCAGCTTCTCACACTGAGTTAAAAAGAAACACTTGGACCCCTGCACGAGATTGGTAAAGGTGGGGGATGGGCACAGTCATCTTCCACAGTGAGATGCAACCAAGACTCTGCAGACATTTTTCAGACTTTTTGTTCAGTGCACTGCAGCTGCGGATTGTCGAAATGCTGAACTGTGTGTGGGAGATGTAGGTTATGTATCACAGAGAGTCACAGACCGACTCTGTAGTTCATATCAAATCACCATTTCAAGACTCTCTGAGAATAGCTGGAGATGACTGATGAGGAGCTAGCATCATAATAGGCTCACTGCAACGAGAAGTGATGCTCCTAAAAACCTGAGTGGGCTGGAAGGAGTGAGGCAAGGCATTCTGGGTAGGTGAGGCTTCCCCTCCCACACAGAGATTCAATAACATACCCCCTGCTTTGATCTCTCTGCTTTCTCTTTCTCCTCTTCCCTCTCTCTTCTTTTCACATGTACATACACACACTCTCTCTCTCCCTGTTTGTTGTGGCTTTCGCCCCTCTCTCCTTTGAAAGAACAAAGGCATTTGTTTGTTTCCTGCAGATGAAAGCGCAGCTTTGTGACAGCCCATTTCACCCCAGGTACAGATGTCGCAGCTTCATTATTATTCTTTAATTTTGGAACTATCTTATAATATGCAAACTTTAGAACTCTGTCTTTATGGTCATTTGTATTTATTGTTTATGTATTTTTCTTACAGCTTTTTTTCTATTTCCTTTTTTATGATAATCATGATAATAATGTTCCCATTCACAGGTGTCTGATGCCCAGACAGAGGAGCAGGCAGACAAAGATATTCATATCTATTATAGTCACTCCATCTGAAATTCATGAGATTGGACAGACAAGCAGAGCAGCTTCAAGTGGAGAGCAAGCAGACTCCACCCAGAAAGACCCGTGACACCTTTTTTTCCCCCTCAGAGCTTAAAGAATAAGACTGATTATATTTTATTGTCAACAAATCAATACTTTTATTACAACTGTAGCCCATCTCAGCCTTGGGCCTTTTCTATTATATCTACAGTACTGAAGAAGTCTGGCTACGGGAGATTTTAGCAAATGTCACTCAAACAGGAGCCGATGGTGCATTTGTTTGGGACAATTTTGTCCGGATTAATGCAGGTTTGGCAGATCTATTCATAAACTACAGTTCACATGTTTACCAAAATAAAGAAACCAGGGCAACAATGTGACTAACTCGTGTTTTTAATAGATTTGTGACAGAGGAATACGTTTTATCAGCCTTTGACTACACAAACAGCACTTATTAGGATTAATGCATTGTCGGTTTTGTTCTTATCATAAAATTTGCTGACAAAAATAAGAATTTAAAAAACTGAATATCACCAGCCTTATTCTTATTCTCTGCCTTAGTCAGTCAGTTACAGCACCGGACTAGTGAAGGAATACCCTCTGGGCTGAGAGTCAAGGAAAAGAAATTGAGAAGGCAGGAAAAGGAGCAAAAGGATTAGGTGTGTGTGTGTGTGTGTGTGTGTGTGTGTGTGTGTGTGTGTGTGTGTGTGTGTTCAGAGGTAGAAGGACAAAAGAAAAAAGCAAGGAGAGGGACATTTTCATTGCAGGACAATTTGCAGGTGGCTGCTGATCCTTGTCCTCCACACATTTCATCATGGCCCATCATGGCTGACTTGTCACCCTGAGTGACATTGGCAGCTCTGGCTTACACATGCAGTAACACACACACACACACACACACACACACAGGGTAAAGCATGTGTACCTGCACACACATGTAAACACACTGCACTCACAATAAGATCAATCTAATGGGGGGCCTTCACACAGTGAATGTTTTCTCTCATTTGATTGGAATTAATTGCAGAAATTTTACTATTACTATTTTACTGTTTTCCATTTTCAGCATGTGAGTGCATATAGACTGAGAGAGGCTGTATTGCTGCGATCTCAATGGGCTGTTTTGGTTAAAGCCATATTGATCCTTGTCTGTTTTATTTCTGTTCATTTTTAACACCAACGTCTGTGGAGATTTAAAAAAAAATCCTAGTCCCAGTAAAGCCATCAAAATTTCATATTGTTGTCTGTGTGCATTAAAATGTCAGTGTGATGTGGAGGGGTGAGGTATGAGGCCATAAAAAAGGATATTTACACTAATTATGGCATATATGCAGCTCATATACAGACATATGTCTTTGTGTAATCTCATTTTTAGAGTGCAACTAAGAATGATGAATTTCAAAGTAGCTCTATAGGAGTCCAGTGAAGACCGGGCAGGACTGAGAACTGTTTTCCTGAGACGTTGTGGTGCCATCTAGTGGGCTAATCATGCAGGTAGCATTTTCAACTAAAATGTAGTCTTTGCACCTGGTTTGTGAATCTGATCTTCTTCTTCTTTCTCACTGACTTGCAACCCCTGTTGCTAGATTGGTTTGTGGTTTGTGAATCTGATCTTTGTAGAAAAACTCCACCACAAACTATTTTTTACACAATATAATCTTAATTGTCTTTTACACAGTCATCAGCCACAAACACTGTTGCCTAAAAACGGGCCAGTTAACTTCATCAGATGCAAATAATACAGTAATATGTTACAGCAGTGTTTATTGCCACAGTCAGAAAGTTTAATTATGGTCAAATCTTGTGACAACATGTATCACCATGTATGGAAGAAGGAAGCTACTGTCTGTCCTTTTTCACTGAACTGTATAGAAAGCTGTAGTGTCATTAAAGACAGAAGATATGCATATTTCATTGTTTCATATTTCTCACACAGCCAGTATGCTTATAGCTGGTTCATACTGTCATGGCCTATAACATTTTCACAAATAGGCAGGACAAAACAATTTTTATATGTCTTCCAGTTACATATCATATACATACAAACACATGCACACACAGAAACATAAGGGCATGGCTTACATGCATGTGATTAAGAAGACGCAGGTTTTTTTGTTTGTTTGTTTGTTTGTTTTGGTTTTTTTTTTTACAATTTACAAAAGATAATTTAACTTTTCTTTAGCTCTCTTGATGCTCTAAAAAATGTGAATGTGTAAATGCATGGTTGCCATATTATTAGTCTTAACTCTGCTTCAAAGAGCTGGCATTTACCCAATAAAATATTTGTATGATTATATTTTTAAGCTCTTTTTAGTGATTACATGTGACTGAAATAGCGAAAAGATTTCTGAAAATGAATTCATCAATAAGGAATTTTGAACACAACCGTTCACTGTCAGATCGTTTTTTGTGGACCATCAAAAAATCAGTGGAAGAACACAACACTGTGCATACACAGCACACAGAACATTAACTGTGGTTGACCTCAGCTACATGCACACTGATACACAAATCTGACACTTCCCTAGAGTCCACATGCAGTTTGAGCAACCAGGATTAAACCTTTATAGCGTCCTGGTGACATTATTATAGAACTTCACGGTGTCTGTATATGGACACATTATCTCTGGCTCCACCCTTTACTGCTTCCACTGTCAATTACTGAAAGTGAAATAGAACAGGAGAGAAACAGGTTATTAATATGAGGGGTGTTAATAAGAGCATAGCAAACAAATATAATACATGCATCTCTGTGCTGTGAATTAACTATAAATCATGCATGAACTATGCACTTACTGTTTCACTCTCTCCCTCTGAGCCCCTTGTAGACTCTGAGCCATAGTGCAGAGGAGAGTACACGCAGCTCCGATGCTCCTGAGTCTGCACAGTCAGAA
>NW_018128052.1:1120686-1148653 GCF_001952655.1 Monopterus albus | reverse complement strand
AGGGAAAGATGTACTGTATTTACACTCTGCAGCTTTGCATGCTGGGATCTCCAAAAGGCCCCTCAATTAACTGCAGAGAGTGTGCTCATGCTCACAGGCTGAGCGTGAGCACAATGTGTGCAGTTCAATTCTACTATAAAAATACTGAAAACATTTTCTCAGCCAGGTTCTTGACAGATCCAGTTTTTGTTAGTTCACATCAGACATTTTCATATATTTGTTCTTCCTTTTCTCAGTCATTTAAAGTGGGCAGGACTAAGTTAGAAATGTTGTTAGTTTGTGCACCATTTAGTGTTAGTGCAATCAAATTGTTTTTAAAAGTTTTTAAGCTCTTAATAAATAATGCCCCAAAATGCTGTCCCCACAAATTTAAAATTATTTACTGCTTATTGAGCCACGGACATTTAAAATAAAAAAATGTAAAAATACATCACACTATGTTGATAGTTGGGATGGGGGCACCATTTAGGGAAGGAGGAATTGTATTTACCTGGATGCATTCTTGTTTTTGTTTAGATTTTTTGCTAAAATGTTGCTTAAATCATGTAGATCTCACTTTACTGACAGTGGTAATTCAGAATGGATAACCTTAGCTAACTGTAGCTAACCTAGAGAGCCTGCCTACGAGAGCAACAGACTGAAAAATGACTCTGCACCCTGATCCCAGCTCTCGGGTCAGGAGTAAACGTTAGCTAGCAGCTGTTGGCAGATTCTGCCTACGAGAGCAACAGACTAATTTCTGTCCTGTCTGTGCTCAAACTGAACAGTAAAGTGGACGTTTGATGGTGTTGAAGCCTCTGTTACTATATGTATGTATGGGATGGTATTTTTATTTTTTTAAATTAACTTATAGATGTATGCCATGTATACAGTATCTCTATGATGGATAATGAGCGTGATCCCCCAAAATGGCCCATTTATTCAAAATTCAACATAGCGTGACGACAACTTTACATTCTCTATAGAGAAACATTAAAGATTTTAATTTTAAAATGTGCCAAGTGCAGCTTTAATAAAGTGGTGATTTCCATCATGAGACAGGGGCATTTCATTTTAGCCAAGCACTGACAACACTAATCAGCTCTTCAGCTCCTCTGTGCTACCTGAGTGCTAGAGGGCAGAAGTTTGAGGAGCCACAAAAGAACAGCACAAACTACAGCTAACTATTTGCAGATCCAAGATCCTCAAACATTTAAATTACTATGTAATGGAAATGTGTTACATGCATGCTCCATTTAAATACACAGCTGCAGATTTCATATACAATGCCTTTTTTTTTTACAAACTTAGCACCAAATAAGTCATATTAAAAGCTCTATAGATTTATTCTGAAATACTGCTGAAGATCTATAAGCAGTGGTACTTGTGACAATTCTAACGAACAGTTACCAGCAATGCAGTGGGTTGTGGGAACATCGCTGAGCATTACAAATGACTCTACTGCTGAAGATCTATAAGCAGTGGTACTTGTGACAATTCTAACGAACAGTTACGAGCAATGCAGTGGGTTGTGGGAACATTGCTGAGCATTACAAATTACCTTTGTGGTGACTTACACTGTAACTTGAGCTAGAGTTTAGCTTACGACGGCCAAGAACTGGAGAGTACACCCAAAATCTGCCTTTTGCATACTGATGGATGGACACACACACAGATGATGAACACACATATGCATATAATGTGCAAACAGAAAACTAAGTACAATTTAAATTGTTATATAACAAAGGAGAAATGGTAAGGAATGATGAGATGACAGAAGTTGTCATTATAGAGGACAGAAAGAAAAGAAAGTGTAAATGGAAAATCACTGTAATAATATAACAATACATTTACCCAAAAGAGGGAATTATGTTCAGCTGTGCATGACAGTGACAGGGTGCAAAAATGCAGACTGACAGATACAAATACATCATGCTCTGGAGGAAAAACAACCCCGGTGTTTAGCTGATGCTTTCAGAAGCATGAACTATGACTGGAAAATAGCATAAAAAAATAAAAATAAAAAGCATTTTGGACAACAAGAGCAACCCTGTAGTACGTGCATATTAGAACACACACACGCAGCCCCCTCACCGTCATAACTCTACCACGCTGTCCTGACTGGGACACTGCAAGATACCCAGTAGATCAAAGAAAAACAGGAGAAGAAGTGTCTTTATTCTCTTTGATGCATTCATAAATTTAAATGTGTCTTTTTATTTTGTCTGTCTTCTGCACTTATCACAGTTCAACACTCATCTCATCCTCAACAAAAAACTAACAAATAAAAATGAAATCATGGCCACAACAGGACTTACAAAGTAGATGTCAGACACCTGCGCCTCCCCATCCAGTGAGTTGTGGCTGCTGGACACAGACAGCTGACTGTGTGATGTGCGTGGCACCTGCTGAGGCACCTGGGAGCTCGGAGAGACAGAGCAGGGAGGCGCCGAGAGGAAATGGTGAGAGGAGTAAGGAGATGCACAGCAGATGGGAGTAAATGTTGAAGCAGGAGGGAGGGTGGAGGTGCTAGGAGCTGACGCGGGAAGTGTGGATTGTGTAGAAGTATGAGAGAGTGGAGATGGAAGGGTGGAAGTAGCTGTGGGAGAGGTGAGTGGTTTGGTGGATGGACAGATGGATGAAGAAAGTGTGGAGGATGAGTGCCCGGCTGAGTGAGCAGCAGAGGAGCAAGGCCTAAAGGAGGAAGGAAGGGTGGAGGAGGAATATGCAGAAGATGTGATGGATGATGCAATGACACGAGGCTTCTGGTCAGGTGACACACAGCTGGGAGAGGTCATTTCTGTCATTTGTGTGAGCTCCATGCTCTTTGGGATTTTACTGTATCAAGAAACAAAGAACACTGTTAAAATACCACTGTGGACATGGCCCTTGTATGGTACCGCTGTATTTGTATGTACCTGAGCTCCACCGCCACCGTTATGGTGTCCTGCTTTTCCTCATGAACCTCAACAATCTCCTTCTGTGACCTGAAAGCACATAAGCAAACACAGGTCAGGAAAAGCACAGAGCACACATGAGCATTAGAATAGTCTGATAAGTGAAATCATATCCCCAGATAGAATATTGTCATTGTACAAATCAAACATTTCATATCCATGTACTCATTCTCACCTGGCCACACCTGGTGAATCTCTTTGTCTCTGGTAGCGTGGGTGCTCTGGTGTTTCAAAGGGGGTGGTCGGAAGAGAGTTGTTAGAGGAGAGCGTGGTAGCAATAGATGCTGTGGTAGCATCTTCAAATGAACGAGGGGTGCAGGGCGGCTCTCTTCCTGAGTGGCGTTATGAAGTAAGACATCATGAGCGACATCAAGGAGAGATGGAAATACACAAAGAAAAGGATTAACAGAGCTTCAGTCCTTTAATACCTAAATTAAATATCGGGAAGCAGATGAGTGTTTGTACCACAGAGTGCTTCAAGTTACCATTCACTTTAGGCACTATCTGGCTGTACAACACTGTCATGTGTGAAGATCTGCCGGGCGGCTCTATACAGCTTAAAACATAGTGCATATGTGAACATGACTTTTATGTATGTTTGCAAATTTGTGCAAGTGGCCTGATTGTACAGGGTTCTCTTTAGTAACAGTCACGTCCCATTCATTTCTTACCCCCATTAGTAAATGTGCATGTGGACAGTAAATAATTGTTTACCTTTGTGTTCATGGTACTATAGGAAGGTAAGGAAGCCACCTATCACTCTTTTATTAATTACAGCGGTGATATTTATGGTACTGCTTCCACATTACACTTTTGTAAAGTGTTTATCCATACACATCTAGTCTTGATTTGTTAAGGTTTACTTTCTGTTGCTGTTGCTGCTGTTTTGCTGTTGCACTTCTATTTCGCCACAGGGATCAATGAAGGTTCAATTGATTTCATTTAAAGAGGAAATGGAGAACTCAGCTGTGAACAATTGAAACTAGCAGTGTGCCAAGTTCAGAAAAACACAGTATAACAAGGAAAAGCCGGCACTCACTAGCCAACTCTTAATTTTGTACTGTTAAGCAGCATTGGCATTTTGCACAGGCATTTCCTCACAACTGAGGGCAGTCAAAGTTGTGAACCACACTCACCCAACAATCCCACAACAATGACTGAGGTGTTTGAAATAAAGCATCCCATTTTCACTGGGAATGAAAAATGACAACCTGAACTCTGTGGACAACTAATTTCTACTTTTATGCCTGTATGTCATGACTACTGTATACCCCATTGTGGACTAACAGAGTTTGCAAGACATCCTACCATTGTCCTCCAGCATGGGGAAAATGCAAGCTCCCCCTAGGTTCTCCAAGTTCTCCAGGTTTTCCTGCCTCTCGTCACCCAGAGAGGGACACTGCCCAGTTGAACCTGTTCCAGCACTGGACTTGGAGAGAGCCCCTCGGCCCTTCTTACATGGAGAGGATCGCAGTGCTGTGAAAGCAGACCATACTTTACTTCCACTTTCCAAAAAGTAAAATGCCCCAATAATTAATATGGAGGAACACTAATTCCTTATTGGTGTCATCAAACATAAGTAGAGGAGTATATAGTTCAGGCACATTTGTAGACTCACAGCAGCTCTTCTTGAACACAATGGTGCTACAGAATTTGTAGAACCTCTCGGCATAGAAACCAGGTCTGTGAACTGACACCGTGTCCTGTTGGGGGGTGCACAATGAAAAAACAGAAAAGATGACACTGTTCAAACACAATCAGTTAAGGTGTTTAACTTATTACATTGTGGGACATCAAACAATAAAATGTGATACTACATAATATGTAAGGTTTGCTTTGCTTGGATACAAGCTATTACATAACAGTTTTGTGAAAGCTACTCACCCCATCATGGATGAGGGACTTCCATGAGTGCTCCAGTTTCTTAATCAGTCTGTCAGACAAGACAATGAAATGATTCAGTTCAACTCATTCATCGACTTAGTGTGGTTACCTAGCGACTCAGGGTTGAGTCGGTGACTACAGTCGCACTTGTTCTTATTAGACCCCTCACACGTGTCCGCTTTATGACATGTCTGCAGCTACCTTTTCTTTATAATCTCTCTTTTAATGTTCCTTGCTGACACATTATGTCTGGATTACTCTCAGCGTGTTACAGCACAAACATGATATCAACTTTCTCAGGAAGTGAAGAGAGGCTTACTGGGTGTACAATTTTAAAAGCCTATATCCAAGTAGAATGAATGAAGATTTTAATATTATACAGCTTTTACAGTAATTTTAGCAGTTTTTAAATATGACTTTACAGGTTTAGAGTCAGAGGTTTAACTAATCTCAGTGCTGTTAACTGCATTAATACTTTTGTGAATGAACCATGTGATGTTTTCAGTCAAGCTTTATTTTGGTGTGCACTTTTATTTTGACACTCCAGGGTTGGAAGGGAAATAGCCTTTGAAGGATGGCTGCATATGGGAAAATCCTAATTCCCTGGTTTGGTTATTCCTCACTTCTTGCTCAACCTGGAAGTCATCTAGCTGAGGATGTTCCAAGTCTCTTATATCAGCTCTGTGGAGTGAGGAAGTTGCTGGAGGAGCCATGAGCTAGGGTACACCAGACCGTCCTTCACAGAAGTCTACTGTGTACCAACAAGAGCTGAATTTTTCAGGTTTAAGCTGTAAAGTACATTTCCCAGAACATCTGATCTAATTACACATTCTCTGAAAGATATGTAGATGTGTGTAGTACTCTTGCAGTCAGTTCTGCTTGTTTATTACGATTATACAAATTATCTAAGAGCTAATATATTAGTTTGCTGATATTACATGACCCAACTTTATAGTTTCTTTAACGTCTGAAGCTTTTGTTGGCTACCTGTAGGACTGCAGAATGTCAATTATTCCGATGAACAGGAGGAGGCACAGATATGAGACCATTACTATCATCAGGGAAAGTAATGTGATGACAAGGGCAGGCAATATCATACAGTGACTTACATGTCATCATGGTCCAGCGTGTCCTTGAATGTTAAGCCTCCCTGTATAGACTCCATGGCAGAGGAGTACAAGGCTCTCTGGGCTGCAGGCCTCTTCTCATCACTGCCTCCTGCAGGAGAGCCCTGAGGCTGGTACTCTCTCTCTGCTTGGGTCTTGTTGTGGATCCCAAGCAACAAACTGTAATCCATAATCTTAAAACTCTCCAGAACCTGACATGAAATATATACATTTTTCAAACTGTTTCCCAGGGCCCTAAGAGAATTACAACATTTTTTTATGTATCTGGTTCATTTCACAGCCAGATGCATGCTGGAAATTAACACATGCATTAAAAAATGCACGAGCTATTATTTTATTCTACCTTTTAACCAACCTGTAATTCATCTAATAGTTGAATACTTAATTTGGGGATTGCTATGCTACGTTTTAAAAATAAAATAAAATGCACAGTGTTAATCTACTTTTGCAAAAAGCTGTTCATCCACCTCCTCCCTCTTGTCTCTCTCACCAGACAGTCTCGCTGCAGAGTTTTGACCAGAGCGCTGTATGTGTCCTGGTCCAGTGTGAGGCCATCAGGAACATCACTCAGAAAGTCCAGATCTTTAAAAGTGGGCTTGGTCTTCTCTCTTTCCTTCTTGGAAGCTTGCCTCTTGTATGTGGAGCCCTTCAGATCAAATTTGAGGTGCATGCGCACAGAGCGTGGTAGTATATTGTTCATCGCAACAACTCTGATATTCTTGCCACCACACTGGACACAGTAGAGGCCAAAGAACTTTGGCAGCAATGTCCGAGGGTTCTGGTTCAAGTTCTGGGATTAGGAAGGCACAGCAGATATAGGAATGGAGACAGGGAGAAATACAGAAATATTAATTTGAGTTTATCTTTTGTCTATGTGTTTGGTCTCACAAACAACCACCTGCTATTCAGAGTGACTCACCCACAGGCCTTAGTCTGTACTAATGTATCTCTACTTTGTGCATGCTTAGCCTGTTGGAGCACTTAGCCCGGGTCTCAGTCAGGTGTAACCTCTCAGCTCTTATCTATTTCAAAGCCACCTGCTGACGTCACTGCAGACTGGGGCCAACACCAGGCGAGAGGATAAAGGGGATAAAGAAGTCCAGAAGTTTCAGCTCACCCCCACACATCCAAATCTCTTAATAGACTTACTGTTACAAAACCTACAGAACGACATAGGTTCTAAGTTTACAATTCTTCCCAAGTGTGAATGGTAATTTAGTAGTAAATAAACATTTGCTTAGATAAGCATCTAAAATTCTAAATTTACTCATTTTCCAAATTCATCACCTGTGTTTGAACTATTTATACTAAATCTTAATATTTTGCAACTGAAATAAATCTGACGAGTGAGTGGCTCACTCTGACTTACCATATAGTATCCAGGAAGCAATTTCTGAAGAAACTCAGCCTCCTTGTGCTGCACAGTTTTGATGATGAACTCATCATCATGTGTTACATAGAATATGGAGCCACTAGCTCCTGGGTTTGTCAGCTCAATCAGTGGTTCATTACATAAAGAATACTAGACAGAGAAAAGATACAGAGGAACAAATGTAGATTAGAATATAAACTGGTTTTGCTTTAAGCCTGACTTAAAATCCTTGAAAAGACTGTTTCAACCTACAGTACAGCAGCCATAAACGCAGACGTTATTTATTTATTAAGCTTGCTTGCATGTTTTGAAGGACCCTCTGGCAAAGAAGTTCATTGAAAATGTCATTAAATGTCATTTGTGAAATGTTGTTTGCTTCACCCAAGTTTGTAATTTCATCCTAAGGGCTGCATAGCGCTCTTAATATTGGATCCAACAGAGCTTTCAAATAAGCAACCAAAAGACTAATATATCTACCCACTCACATGGCATTCTCATCAGCAGCAAAGAGGGAACTTTGGTTTAAAAGGGCAAGTGTGTGGGTGGGAGGAATAACACATCTAGACTATTAGGAGTGTAAACTGCACTACATTATGACATTTATGCCTCAACATAGTATTAGTAACCCCAGTAAAGTTACTGCAATCACTGGGAAAATGCTGCTTTCACCAACTTCATGCTGGGGCTGAATACTGTATGCCTGCCAGGAACTATGTACAATATCAAAATGCACATGTAGCAGCTCAACTTTAATACTCACGTGTTTAAATTTGTACTGAATCCATGACGTAAAGCCTTAGGGCTTTGTACATAATTCAATCAGTTTAAATTAGACAGCACTCAGAGAGTGCAAACCTCAACCAAGAGTAAAGCACTTTCCCCATAATGCCATAAAATCAATATTCCCATGATAGTGTGATCCTCATAATATGATTGCTTGACCATGAAAACCTACTGGAATTTGGAATGACACTGCTATCATTATTAGTTTGAAGGTTATTCAAGAAAAACAGACCTGACAGACATTCAACCATTGGTTTAGGGGTAAAACGGGGATGTCAGTGAGTGGACGCAGGCAAAGTGATGAAGACATCACATTTTTGCAAGCTTGCATTCTGCCTGCTCAACAGCAGTTTGATAAATTGCTCATATTCTCTCTGTTACTGACTGATTGCTACACTATGGAGTGATCCTTCACATCCTCTGCTCAGCTGTGTGTGTGTGTGTGTAAGAGGAGCTACCTAACTCCTTGTAACAGAGACCGACACAGGAAAAAGCACAGTGGAAAAGAAAAGTAGGACGGTCTGTGTCAACCCATGAGGTTATGCCAGGTGACGGTTAAGTGAAGCACACAGCATACTGCTCATTAGGTTCCAGCCGTGGAAACACAGCTACTAATGTGCAGCTAGAACACTGGCATCCTGCCGCTGCATAGAGTAGCTCTTTTCTCAGCTCTGGGCAAACATTTCACTTCCACTGCACTTCATATTATTCAAATACTCAGGATACATCAAGAGTCATAAGAGAATACAAATAACTCACTAGGTAGTCATCTGGCCGAATTCCAAACAGCTCTCGGAAGTAGCGGAAGGCCACTGGAGCATAGGTTTTAAACCTGAAGTCTGGGAAATGGTGGGCTGGCGTGAGGTTGCTGCCTTCACTGTGTGGAGCAAGGCGAGATCAAATGGAGAGTAATAGAAGATGAAAAATATATTAGGAACTTGCCACACACAGTTGAGCATGAATATGCACCCACTCACAAACACGTACTTTGGGAAGAAGATGCTTTCAACCACATAGAAGTCCTGCATCAGCACATCTCTCTCAGGCTTGGAGCTGAGGTTGCCAACAGTATATCCAATACCCAGCTGGATGGCCCCTTTTAAGGCAGAGGAGGTGGTCTGGAGGCAGACACCAGAAAAAAGAACAGATACGGTATGGGTGAAAAGTTGAAATCGTGACGCCATGCAAACCCACGGGCAGTATTTAAGGCAAAAAGAAAAGGAGAAGTCTACCTTCTTGTAAGTTGTCTCCCCAGAGGCATCTACCCTCCTGTGGCCAATTTTTTTCTCATAGGCTGTGCCTGCTCCAAATGGGGACGGCATCTGGCATGAGGCAAGATGTGATACAGATACTAGTGCATAAATCATATATTGCTTTATCAGGGAATTTAACCTTGCAGCAAACCAATAGTGAAAAAAGAATGGAAAGAAAAGAAAGCAACAGAGAGACAATGTGTATATGGTGATGTTGCCTCTCACCTCAGTTAGCTGAGTCTTCTTGGGTGAATCTGTGGATAGAAACAGAAGGAGAAGGTGCAGGAGAAATAGGTTTAGAAGTATCTGCAGAACATTATTTAGCATGATTTAGCAGAGAATGTCAACTTAGGCATCAGATTCATACTTGAGGGGATGATTGTTAACCAGATAAATTTAAGTCACCAAAAAATGACAGCGTTCATACAATATAACTCAACCTCTCACTGGGACATAGGTGTAGCATTACATTAGCCCACCTGACACCTTTAAAACAATGAATACCCAACAAATCCAAGACAAGCAGTCATCTAGATATAATATCTATAGCCTATATGATGGCCCAAATATCACATATAATTCTATGACAACTGGAAAAGCAGCTGTTCCTTTAATTTAAAAGCAAAAGTGTACAAAACATTTACTGCCCTGCATAGAGCTAAAAGCTAATTCTACATCATCTTTCATACAAATTGAACTTATTAACCCCAGTTCCAAATAAATTGGTGGTTAACTCACCAGCAGAAGCGTTCAGTGTCTACAGGCTAGAGGTTATTTAGCATAAACAAAACATGCATCAAAATTCATGGGTAAAAAAAGACAAAGAAAAACTGACATTCAGTGGTCAAACCACTGCAGTATGCAGTCAGTGTTTTCTATTCCTGGATCAGTGAGATTTGTAGCGAGAAGGTAAAAACTCTATTGGATTGACTCCCTGCCTAATCTGAGTGTTGTCATTGGCTGAAGTCTCAAGATCACATCACCAACCAGTCACACAGAAGGATTAGTACGATTCTCTCCAACCGACACAACTGTACGTGTGTGTGTCTGTGTATAGAAGGGGGTGAGAGAGCAGGAAGGAAAGAAGGAAGCGAAAGGGAGAGAAGAGACATTTCACAGTACAACACAGTACGGCAAACTGCCTGGATTTCATCACCATGCTAAATTTCAGGGAACATTTAAGGAAGTGCTTCTGTCAGAGCAGGGATAATGAATCTTTAAGACATGTTAAAGCGCACACTGTAGCACATGTTGCTGTCATTAAGCCACAGCAGAATACAATAATAGTTCATGTACTATACTTTACATGTTCATATACTGCATAATAATTACCTGTGCAATATCCCCTCATTACCCTACTAAGTAGAATGCCATATACAATTCCACTAGGTGCAATATCATGTGCAATATTTGAAACTCCCCATTTTACCTGATACCTTCCTCCCGTATCCACAATTTTATCAACTATTTTGTATTCATGGGTATTCTAGTTTGTTGTATTTTGCATTCTTTTGTATTCTTGGGTAATCTTATATTTAGACTAGATGTTCTTTCTTTTGGTTTTAAACTCTTTACTTGACTCCAGGAGAGCCCTGCACAAGAATTCCTATATGCCTAGACTGACTGTTTATGCATAAATGGCAAATAAAAATCTTGAATCTTCGCACTGGTGGGTCAGTAGATGCAAACTAATTACATGAATCCTCTAATCTTAACTATCAGAAATTGAAACTAACATGCAGCATATTTGACTTAAAATCCCAACAGCAGTAAAGTAGTAAAGACATCTGGCACAATGAGCCCAAATCTTGAGATGCTTTACAATTGCAATTGCATGAACAATAAAAGAATCTACAGTCAGGCTAGTGACTCTGTGAGAGGGTACTTAGACACAACAATGCTTATGTTAAATGCTAACATCAATATGCAAACACTCTCACAATGACAATGTTAACAGGTTTAGCAGGTCCAAAGAATGTGAAGGTACATCACACCATGCTGAATGTTGGGACCGAGGTGCCGGTCTTCAAGGTATGTGCTGTAAATGCATACCTTCTTGTTGTGTTTGGCTAAAGGTTTGCTTATTTTAGATCTTACTTCACTGACTGTGGTAATTCAAGTTGGATAACCTTATCTGACTGTAGCTAACTCAGATCAGACCTATTGATCCTGTCTACGAGTGACAGACTGAAAAATGACTCTGCACACTGATCTCAGTTCTCGGTTTAGGAGCTAACACTATCTAACAACTGTTGGCAGATAAGACAAATACTAAATGAAATTCTGTCCTGTCTGTGCTCGAACTGAACACTAAAGTGGACATTTGGACGTAGTTGAAATACCCACTACTGTATGTAGCTGTATCGAGCAGCATTTTTAAAAATTAACTTATAGATGTAGGCTATGTAGTGTATGACTGATAATGAACATGATGGCCCAGACATGGTGCATTTAATCAAACTTCAGCATGGCATCAACTTCACATTCTCTATAATGTTAGCAGGTATCATGATCATTATTTTAGCATGTTGGCATGCTAATATTTGCTAACTATTACAAAAGAACACAAAATATAGGCTGAGTGAAATATAAGAATTGCAGCTCTTTGGTCATAAACCAGTGTATTAGACAAATTAAATTTCTGATCACTTTTGATGGCACTAGATTAAAAAAATCAGGGCATGTTACATTTCATTATGGGAAAACAAATCTCAGTTCATCCAATAGTTATTTAGAAATTTGACTCAAAACAGCAAATGGCAACCTCATGGTGGCACAAGAGGAAAGGTCAGGGGTTAACAAGAGTCATTAAAATTCATTCTTTGTGTCCCATTACTATTAGTCACAATTCATGCAATACATGCTGACATATTTACTCTGGACCAAAGTGGTGAACTGACTGACAAACACCCACAGTGCCACATCCCTAGAGCCATGCTCCTAGCAGGAAAAAAAAACTGTGAATGGGAAAACAAAACATTGGAGAATGTTTTAGTGCAGAGGTAGACAAACTGTTTAACATGGAACTGTACAAATAAGAATAATCATATAATAATTTAATTGGTTTCTTTCTCTTTGGGCCTTACTGTGCAGTGACAGGACACACATGGCCGCTCACCCCTGTAACCTGCTGATTAATTTTGCATCAAAGCCTGTCAGGCAGAACAATGAGGTGTATCCTGAGGCAGGCAGAAACACAGAGCGTCTCTGTGGGATTAGGGTCAGGCCATAATAAGGTGCCACTGAGCTGCAAGCAACAAAGAGGACAAACTCACTGTAGCATTTCTATTTATTACCTACTACTACCTGTAAGACCACTACTATTGAATGTGTTAGTATTAAAAGACTAAGGAAATGCACACACCGAAAGCTCACCTACTGTAGGTATTCCTGTAACAACACATTAAGTCAGTGTTAAAGGAGTATGCCTTGAGGCTTGTGCATGTAAAGAGGATTAGATGTCTCCCTTATTATCAGAAAATGGCAGCCTGTTGCTGTGACATTAGTGTGACACTAAACACAGGGGCAGATTTTGATGCCCTGATGCTCTCTACACACAAATCTAGAGGACTTAATCATGTGTACACAAACATCCAACATAACTGAGCATGTGACAATGAATATGCAAAACTTGTTGGACCTGTTAAATGGATGAGCATGTGCTTTCTTTCTGTAACATCTGAACACAGCAGCATAAACCTGTCATGCATATTTGCAGCCACAACATCACAGCAAAGCTTGGAACTGATACCCACAAGGGATAGTGTGTGTGGTTATGTTAGAATTGAATATCTGATGTAAGGAACTCTTCAGAGTTAGCTAGGAAGAGGGGAAGACAGAGGTTGAGGAAAGAAGCAAAATGTAGGAAAATGATGTGAATCACATGCTGTGGTCTTTGCAGTCACCAGATCTCAACCCAGCTGAACAGCTATGGGAGATGTTGGACCGACGTGTTAAACAGCGTCTCCACCACCATCATCAAAACACCAAAGGAGGGAATATCTTTAGGAAGAATGGTTTTCATCCCTCCAGTAGAGGCCAAAGACTTGGTGAATCAATGCCAAGGTGCACTTAAGCTGTTCTGGTGGTACATGTTGGCCCAACGCCTTGCTAAGACTCTTTATATTGATGTTTTCTTTAACTTGTCAGCTGTCTGCAGCTCCACACTCACTGAGGTAAAATAAAACATCCCACAGCAGCTTATAACATCAGGTCTTGCAGGACTGGGCGTATTCACGCATAATGTGCACCTTGTGCTTTATCAGCCTGCAGTGAGCCACTGACATTAGGGGACATTTAAAACAGAGCAGTAGTGACTGGATGCTGTTACCTACCCAAACAATTTATTATCCATTTCCACAACTTAGGTTCCGCCATCTACTATTTTTGTATTTGCCCTTGTGGAATTTTTTTTTTTTTTGCTTAATTACATTCATGTATAAATGTATGGTAGGGTGCTACCCACTTAGATAAAACTTCCTAAGTATAGTGCACCTGCTGTCACCTACAGGTGAAGTCCACCAAAAAGACGGGACTATCTGTCGTTTTTGTCTCTGCCTCTTATGGCTAACTGAAAGACATACGAACCGCTGTCCCCCACGTCAAGCTGCGGACAAATGCTGGTGGATGCTTCCTGGCTAGCAGCCCCGTCATCCCCGATTTCCGCAGTCCTCCCGTCCATCTCCCGGACGGTTCCTGAGGACGCGCAGCCGTGTTCTACCTCAGTGAGACTGAGATGCGGTGGTACGCGCTTCGAAACAAATTTTAAACATGATCATTTCACCTCCTTTTATACTTACTACTGCAGTTACAGACTATATAAGTCCACTAATGTGTATTTGTCGCTGTACATTTCCAAACGCAGGGACACACGTCCAGATCCAGCGGTGTTGATCATCTCTGCTGCTGCTGTACGTCATCACTCTCACGCAACAGCTGATGCGCGGCCTGCCGCTATAGCGTCATTCTGCTCCGCTCACACAAGTAAGGGCATCAAATCCTGTAGGCTAGGATATCAGAGCTCTGGGGTGGAGAAGCCATTTTTGACTTTTTAAATTTTATAACAAGGCTCTGCAATTAATGGAGGCTCCAGCAGTTTGGTATCAACGGATTTCCAAACACATAATCCCAGAAAATGGACAAATAAAATATAGTTAAGCTATGATGGGGAAAGAAATCCACCACAAATGACTTGAGTATTATACACCAATCAGGTATAATATTATGACCACTGAGAGGTGAAGTGAGTAACACTACCTGTTACAGTGAACCTGTCAGAGTGCGGGATATATTAGGCAGCAAGTGAACATTCAGTCCTCAAAGATGTGTTGGAAGCAGGAAAAATGGGCAAGTGTAAGGATCCAAGTGACTTTGACATGGGCCGGACTGTGATGGCTGATGACTGGGTCAGAGCATCTCCCACGCTGCAGGTCTTGGTGGGTGTTCTTGGTCTGCAGTGGTTAGTACCTACCAACAGTGTCTAAGGAAGGACAGATGGTGAACTGGTGACAGGGTCGCCCACGGCTCACTAATGATGAGGTTGCCCTACTTTAGATTAAACTTTTAACTTCCATTTGGTCTGGTCCCTATGAAGAGAAAGAGTCAGGGGCTGTAGTGGTGATATCACACCTAGAGTGGCGAGGCTGTTGAATTTGTCTATTAAAAATAAATAAATAAAAATTCTCTGTAACGCGTCCTCACAACCACCGTTTTCACTCCTTTTACACAAGTTTTTCCACTGAATTGTAGACACATCTGTGCTCTTCCCGACAGTAGAACTGTGGAAGCAAATGGATTCACAGAAGATGCACAGGGAGCTGCAGTGACACAAAGTGCCAACCAACTGTCGCAGACTCGTATGTAAACAGTATTAGACAGGTGGTCCTAATGTAATGGCTGGTCGGTGTACATCTTATACTCTGAACTAAAGAGGCCGTCGCTGTGCACATGCACACAGCAGAGGTGGAATGACTGCAGCACTAAGTGTCCATGTTCAAATTCAAAATACAACATTTGTATATAGGTAAGCACACAGTTCAGCATATATGACAATAACAGATCCATAATTTAATATTTATGTTGATGCAAGTACCTGCTCTTTACTACATACTATAGTTCTTTTGGGAAATTTATATACAAGAATAACTGGCCCATAAAGATTTAGGACATACTGTGCAAAACCCATTAAACCATTGATGACATTATGCTTTTGTAAAATTCTACAAGCCAAAATTAAATTAAGTGGGTACCTAGCGTCATACTGACATAACGTAGCCTACTTCAGACTTTAAGGCATTGCATTTCCTTCCTTAGTAGCGAGTAAGATAAAGCATTACTGACTTAAACCACATTTTAATATGTTAAAATTTTGTAATGTAAATTCTTGCAAGATGAAAAACGATATACTGTGCGCATGCATATATATATTTTTTATATACACACACACACACACACACACACACACACACACACACACCCCTCAAATAAGAGTCCATTATAGAAACCAATCACAAAGTCAGGAGCTGAACATTTAATAAGTGCATCTAAATTGACAAATCAGTGTCAAGGACAACACATATTTTCCAATTTCATCACATAATAAGCTGCAGTACAATAATCAGTCTCTTGGTGACTTAAATGCAAACAGTAATTTCAGTAGCATTATAGATGTATGCAAAATTTATAGTGTCCAGTGTTGTTAGATCAAGCTAACGTTGACATTTTCACAAACTTGTCTCATTAGAAAGGACATCTGCATAAGGAAGAGGAATGGCTGTTGCATGGTTGAAATAAGGTGTGAAGTGTCTGCTCTAGTTAACTCAAGCCCTCCCATATGGTCTTACAGGGTTTGGTGTCTGTGGGCTCTGGAGGTTAGTTGCACGCCAAGGATCATCAGGCCTGCCTTCCCCAATGTTGGGTTTACAGGCAGGCCGTCACTGGTCCAGACACACACACACACCAATACCCTGAAGTCCATGAGGAGGTCAGAAGTCAAACATATGGAAGAAAGTAATATTTAGAGGTACGTGGGGAGGTCCTTCTCCACCGCCTGCACAGAGAAACAAGTACAAAATTACTACAAAACTGAATATAGTGAAGATAAAAAAAAGCTAAAGTTTAAACAATAGATTCATAATTAGCAGTCCCTCTATTCTTTTTATAGTCTTCTTTAACTCTAGATCAGCATAAATTTTTAACTAATTAAAATGACAGGAAGCAATTACATGCACCAGTATTATACAAAAAGGTGCCACATCTCACAGCGGGTACATCAACATTATTATAACCACAGTGAGTGCCACTTACACTGGGATCCTCTGTTGGACCATATCTCTTCACCACTTGTCCTTCTCTGTTTATAAGAAACTGTTGAGGAATAAGAAAATATTAGCACAAACAAATCTCTACACAAACAATTTTCCCTGCTATAGAAAGGCTTAGGTGCCAACACCTGAATGGTTTTGTGGAGCACCTCAAGCTGAATGAACATAAAAGGCCTTTAGACAGCATATCAGAATGAACGTACAATATAAACAAAGAATTCTATGTGCTAAAAGGAAAAAATAAAGAACAGACTGTTGACTGCATGTACAATACATGTTGCCAGCTTTCATTCTGAAATATTGGTCCAAAAAAAAAAAAAGAAAAGAAAAGCTAAAAATTTCCTTTGAATGATTGTCAAACTCCCCAGCCACAACCTCCTTGACCTAGACCGCACCTAAGCCCTCTGAAAACCAACATACACAGTATGTAAAACAACAAATATAAGCACAACTTACTAAAATATGCTTTTTCTAAAAGGAGTACCATTTGTATTACCTTTGTGAAGTTCCACTTTATATTACTGTAGAGAGAGAGAGAGAGAGAGAGAGAGAATGTATTATAGCATAGCCTGCAGGCATTATCACACAGAGTGCCGTTTCGCCCCTTATGAGACGGTGCGTATATTCAGCTTTACTTCACATGAATTACACCGGATCCCAAATTCTTCAGCTACTGATAGAGGAACTTTCTCATCCCACTCCTGCAGCATAATCCACCTCTTTGCTTTCCATTTGTTTGAAATTATAAATATAAAACATATCAAAAATGATTTGGCCTCTACAGTTTGACAAAATTAGATACCACTGCATAACTATGTTACTCAAAGAAAATGTCACCTAAGAAATAGGGCCTAATACATAATGTGCTCGGATGAATTAATGTTCCACTAAGGCCTGCTCTCATTTGTTTACATTATGTCATGAACTAAGCACAAAAGTAGAACAGTGACTCACTTTCCCAGGGTCCCTCTGCCTTTGGGCTGTGCCTTCATCCACTTCCAAAGAGGGTGAGCATTATCTCCATTCACCTCAATCTTACTGAAGAGGTCAAACTCAGCATTATAACCTTTGGCAAACTCTTTAATCTCTGCTTCAGTCCCTGGCTCCTGGATTACATCAACAAAATTCAAAGACAGAAATTTGGAAATATGCTAAATAATTATTACAGAAAAATGACTGGATTATGAAATTTACCACAGCTCTATGCTTTAAAATCCATCTTACATGCTTGTTTAAATTAAATGGTGCAAAAAGGAATCATTCTTTAAATGATGCATCTAGCAAGAAAATCTTATTTGAAAAGAACAGAGGAATGAAGGAAAGGTTTAAGACTCAGTTCAAGGGTCATGTGTCATTTAACTAGCAACATGGACAATGTTGATGTGATACAGCAAAATAAATACATGTGAAATGCTCGTTACCTGTCCTCCAAACTGGTTGCATGGGAAGCCCAGGATGCGTAAACCTTTATCAGCATAGGAGGCGTGCATTCCCGCTAGCTGAGTGTAGTTTACTTTGGTCTTTCCTCATTTAGAGGCTACATTTACTATGATGCACACAAATCCCCTGGTGTGACAAAAAAAAAGAAACAAACATGAGCTTAAACTGAAAAACAATCTGCAAACTACTACTGTCAAATTTATAAAGTACATAAATGACAGCTCCAGGAAATATTTCTCTGTGTGCTGGATACTGAGTGAAAGTACTTAAATTCCTTAGCCTTTTTAAAGCCTATAAAACACGTGATTTCTTTTACCTGTATTTCTCAAGTGACACCTCATTGCCATCAATATCCTTGGCAGAGAACTCATAGATTGACTTGGCACTCTGCCAGTCGTCCACCTGAGCACACTGCATGAAGGGGACAGAGAAAATTGAATATAAATGCATGTGTGACTGAATAGCACAACTAAAAGCTTGAAGCTAAAGTCCATGAAAGCGAATCAAAGGGTAACCGTAAGTTCAGGCCTACGAACCAAACAAAATGAGCCTGATAAATGGGAGGAAATTTAAAGGCAGATAACCACTGCTCTTACCGATACACAACACACGTAACGTTTACCTGTTCTAACTCATGTCCCCACCCTTGAGTTTACACACATAACAGGTTTTGACTTAACCAACCCACACGTCTGTATAATAGGATTACACAACAGTGCATCTGAAGTTAATTATCACTCCGCTTTTATTGTATTACCATGAATTGAGCAACTAACGGCATTTCCAACCACTGTACAGCACTAGCTAACGTTAGCTAGTAACACGACTCCTGCTGGCGTAACAGAAAAAAATAATATTTATATTTTTTGACTTAAATTTACTACAGTATATTCGACATTAGAGTCAATCTACAAGGGTAACTCGTTAGTATCCGTCCTTAGCCCTCTAAACACGAGCATCATGACTCGGGGTTTTTGCAGAAAGTTAATGTCAGTAACTGCGACATTTGGACCCATCTCTCCTTGCACAACATTTGAAAACAGAAGCCTTAACTCTGACCTACATGTTTCAGCAGGCAGGCAACAACAAGCATACATAAATGTTAAGCCCACAGGCAACACAAATAAAAAAGACGCATAGTATCGTGTTCTATATACTTACCATGGTCCTCAGTACCCCTCTGCTCCCCAACAAACCTAATAGCACTGACGTTCTCTGAAGCCACATTATAACCGCAGCGACACGGACTTCCGCTATCACGTGATATGTAGCCCCGCCCTCTGAGGAACGGCGCTGCACTGCACCTCCGAACACAGCAGTCTCTCTGAATCAGTGGCGGGTTTTATGGGTGAACCGGGCTTTTGTTTCATGACACGTGGGGGGCGGCACGAGCACTTGAAAAGAACATAATCTGCGCCGCTAAGCGGTTTTCTATTATCTATCATATGTGGCGCCCCTGCTTGATGAGAAGGTGCCGCGCACAGAAGCTGTGTGAGAGTTGGAAAGGGGAGTAGAGAGGAGGGAGCGCGGGCGAAATGGCTAATAAAAATAGGTAATACAAGGTGAATTGTTTTAGTCTTGACTTCTGGTTGTGAATGACAGTGTTGGGGGATGGGAAATCTGTTGATTGTCTATTGCAAAAAATAAAAAATTCAAAAACTGATTTGGACAGTAGAGAGCTTGTGCAGGAAATCAAGACCTTACCTCACCTCCCATCAAACACCATGAGCCTCCTTGAGCTCAACACTTTTCTGCAAGTTAAGGATCTATCAGAGATCTACCCTAACTTTTGGACTGCTCTCAGGATTGCACTTACTCTGCCAGTCACTGTGGCTCAAGCAGAGAGGAGCTTTTCAAAACTGAAGTTGATCAAGTCATACCTGAGGTCAACCATGCCTCAGGAACGGCTCACTGGCCCATCAGTATCAATCACTCAATAGAGGAGCAGATTTTGTATGTTGACATTATTGATAATTTTGCATCAAGGAAGGAAGGAAAGGTCAGATTTTAGTTTTAGTTTGTGTTTTCTGATAGTGCAGTGTAATAATAAGATTTTCTTTAGTGTGATTTGTGTGATGAAGGATTTGTGCTATTTAGAATATTTATTCTATATTTTATTTGTATATTATTCTTAATAGTTTATATTATTGTTGTTCTCTGCTCTTGTTATATTCTGATTGTACATATTTTTGACACTTTTTTGTATGCAGAGTATATTTATTTAAGTTCTGATAACATACTGTTTTGTGCAGAAGTGTGGTTTTCAAATCGTTATGGTTGAGTCCCATAGGACTCAAGTTTGCAGACCCAGGTGCTAGTGAAAAAAAGTGATTTAATGGTGGCAACACAAAGTAACAGCGATATACATACGACCAGGTTTGGACAGTACAAAAAACAGGGTAGGGCAGAGACGGCTGAGGAGACCAGGACGAACAGGTGAGTAGACAAACTAACCAGGAAGATTGGCGAACGAAAAAGAAATCCACAGCACAGGAACTGTCAGCATGGAAATCAAATAATGTATAATGAAAACACATAGGACCAACGTACAAAAAGAAATCCACAGCATAGGAACTGTCAGCGTGGAAATCCACAGCATAGGAACTGTCAGCGTAATCCACAGCATAGGAACTGTCAGCGTGGAAATCCAAAAGACGTATCTGTATACATAATTAGGTATTTAGTTATTTCAGTAATGCTCCGGCAACGACGGAGCGTCTGCCAGAGGTTTGAAAAAGGAGGAAGGTGATTAACGGAATGCGGCTCAGCTGTGTGCAATACGCAAACAAGTCACTGATTACTGAATGCACCACAGCTGAGGCGCCAAGCTTGCAGGACGAGAGAACAGGGGAGAGAAAGGCGGAAGAGAGGCAGGTTGCGCCGACCTGACACAAATGTTCTATTGAAGGATTTGTGCAATTGAGAAAGAAGTTTGTCTTACACTTATATTGTTACAGTAAAACATCACTGTGCAAAATTTAGTGTTTTTTTTCCTTTGAGGGGGGCCTCAGAGGGGGGTCTCGCTCTGGGAGTAATTCAATGTAGAATCGCCACTGCTCTGAATCGGGTTATATTTTGATTTCAAAGATTTTTCGACACATATCTGTTTTTAGCTTTTGCAATTCCTTTTTGAATTGAAACACTTACAGTTCAACCAGAAATAACACATTTCTGCCCATCTGGGGGCAGCAGAAACAGATTGTGAATATAATCTCCATTTTTTATGATGAACTTCAAACAGACACTCTTCCAGCAGTTACAGTAAAGTTACAGTTACTTGATGAATGTAAGTCCAATGTTCACTCTCTCTTAACTCAGTTTTCCCCCTGCCTGCTGAGTGTGTAGTGTAGGCCTATACTGGGTTATAGTGGTTACAGTGTACATGAAAATATATTGTAAGTTATCAGACTGCTAATTAAAGGTCTGTAACAGACTTTCTTCCATTTTATACAGTAGCAGCCTTGTGAGGTGTGGTTTGTGTGCAGACACTCACTGCAGAGGAAGGTTGTGATAGGAATAGGCCTACTTGATGAATATGAAATTTGATGTCTAAATATGTAATAGGATAGCTGCAGCTGCTTTGCAAGCATTTACAGCTACAGAGAGCAGGTGCATACACACCAATATTTAAGTACAGGCTACGCATGCACACATTTTTGCCCAGTATATCTGATTATATAAATGTCTGCTCACTGTCTTACTGTCACACTTCAGCTAATAATGTGTGACAAGGAGGTATATAAATATAAGCATATTAAAATGCATACACATTTCTTTGTGTAGGTAATAGGAAGTCGGGATCCTATGAACCACTGTACACTGGATATCCAGACTTACTCAGCAGGTATACACATACAAAAATGAAGATACTTTATTTTTTTAACTGATGAGGGTCGATTATTCTATCTAAAAATAGAGCAGAATTTGTATGTAAAATACAAAATAGCGTAAGTTAAGAAGCTATAAGGGTATTTTAGATTTACTGCATTCCAAATCTGATCAGCCTTTTTCCTCTTACTTTGGCATATTTAATTTGGCATGTTTTATTTGTTTTGTACAGCACATTGGTCAGGGCATGCTGAGATAAAACATGTTTTAGAAATAAAAGGTATTTAACATATGAAAGAAAATCTAAGTGGCCAATTCATTAGCATTTAAGGGCTACATCTGCTGCGATGCACACAAACCGTCTAAAATAGAAAAACAGAACAAACAAGAGGTTAAACAGAAAACAATTCTGTAAACTACTACTGTCAAATTTGCATAGTACTATACACATGGCAGCTGGAAGTTATCAAAGCTGTACTTTCATTGTTATTTCAACAGATGGCAGTGGCTAACTGTAGGGAAGATTGCTGTACTGTATAGCATTCACATTCATACCTACATGAAACTTTATGTATGTTGAGAAAGGGGGATGAGCTTTGGATTAAAGAAAAATGTGACTAAGATTCTGTAAAGACTGAAGGCAACTGTGTGGAGACTATGGCAGAAATTAGTTCACTGCACATGATAACATAATGCTAACCTGTAGAATCTAAGAGTGATTAGCTGATCTCTGTGTCTTGTGTTGCTCATACTTTCTTTGTTATGGTTTTGTTTTTACAGATAAAGTGAAGTTAAACCAGTCTGATGAGTTGGACATGCTTTCCTCTTATACACAAGTTTATTCAAATCCTCAGAATATTGTTCATTTTTACTCTACCTAAATTAGACCAAGGACGTTCCACTCATTTTCATGTCCTTGCTCTGGGACATTGCTGTGAAATGGACTCCAGTGGCCTGACGTCAAACTGGTGCCACAATTAAAGTCCCCATGTAACAGCATTTTGCTTCTTTAATTGGATGTATTCCCTTCTGAAACTTTGGAGTGGGACATAGCACACAGAGGAACCATTAAAGGTGTAAACCAAGTGGTTATCAGTTGAGGTAGAGGAAAGTGAATGGTTTATATATGGATTCTGATTTTCACTTGCACACTTTGAATTACTGCAAGTTAAAGTGTCAGTATAGCTTTAAGCATGAAGATGTTTCCGGAGGAGATACATAAGAAGAAGTTACACTTCATTTCTTGGGAGACTTAAATTCACCATTAGAAATTATATTTACATTTCTTTTCAAACACAGCTAATATATTTAGATAAATTTGTTGACTTGTTGTCCCTGGTGTTTCGACACAAGCATTCAGTGTCCGATATTTAAAACATTACATTAACTAAAACCAAATTAATTAAATTATTTTAACATATAATGTTAATTAAAGCTGCAGACTAGGTGCAAAATATCAAACACATGTAAAAAAGTAATCCAATCATAAAAGACAACAGTTGTACAATAGTTCAAGATGCAATCCACATTCTCCCAGAGAATACTATCTAGCATTCATTGTTTAGTCTTTGTCCAGCTGCATCATAATGTTATGTCAGATCTCCTTCATGAAGCTATTTTATAACATGACATTTTATTGAATTGCTAGTGACTCAACAAATTACAAGTTTGGTGATATGTCAGTGCAACATATCATCTATTCCTGTGGTAAAGTATTTCTAATTAAATATTACTTTGAGTGACCTACAGTAGAGTAATGTGTTATTTAAAGGATGAGATGGACCTATGCTTTACATGAGTTTATTAAGTACAGTTTTACATGTTATTAGATCATCACTGAAGGTTTAGAAAAAGTAAGTGATCTAACCAACCCTGACATGCTGTGCTGCATTGCACTGTCAGAACTTTGAAGGCAAATTCCCAGCATAATTAAATGGAGGCTACTGGAATGTGATTGGGTGATGTGGAGGTCATGTCTTCTGAGGAAGAGGCTGTTAATTAGGGTACAGCAACACAAAATCTGCTATAGGTTTCCACCTGATGCATCTCGTTTAAATCCTATAATTAAACATCTCGCATATAGCCAATTAAATCTCAAATCACAGGGGTTCTACTGTGAAAAACATCAGTGCAACCAACGCAGTATGTGTATGTGTGGAGGAGTACAGTGTAGAGGCTGTAATTAGATGCTGCTTTGCTTGGACTGTCAAAGTGTTTGTGGATGAAAAATACAGTAGGTTTTTGCTGTGTATGTATTTTTTCTAATTGGCTGTACTGACATTAATTATATTTTAATTATCTCACATGAACTGAGCAGAACAATTCACTTATTGTTAAACTGACAACATTTATGTAAAATGCATCAAGCAAGATTGGATAAATACCTGAAAACTAATGTTAACCTTTTAAGCCAGAAATGGTTAATAATTTTGAATCTTGAGGACTACATTCATTGATGACCTTGGTGTGTTTTGTTGTTTAATATTAAACATTCAGAATTAGCATAAGTTTTTCAATGATTGTTGAGCTTGGAAACATAGTAGAGTGACAGCCACAAAGGCGGACAAGGTTTTATGTTTTATGGGTATTTCTCAAGGATTACACATCGTAGGACTAAAATTTCAGACTGTTTTTTTTTCAGAGGAGCTAGCTGCCAAGCTAGCTGGCTAAATTTTTTTTCAGAGGAGCTAGCTGCCGAGCTAGCTGGCAAATTTTTTTTTCAGAGGAGCTAGCTGCCGAGCTAGCTGGCTAAAGTGACTGGACTTAGAGCTGTTTATTAATACAGACCACCAGATATTACCATTTTGCTCTGTATGCACTCTTATTAAATACAAGGAACAGAGTATTTCTTTGTAATAGTAGTATCTTAAAATGGTTTACACCATTAAAATGTTGTGTTATGCTTTCTGGTATTATATATTTTGTTGTAGTGAGTTATAATATAGTGGTGTCACAGCGAAGGGGCATTCACTGGGTGCTGGTTAATTAAAATGAATCACACACATAAGTGCACACATGCACAGCCTCACAAATGCAGCTTTAATTAAACCATTGCAGATAATAAAGGCTGCGAAATGACATTTCAAACTACAGCATGATACACATGTCATCCTCCGGAATAAACAACAGACTTGATTTCACTTGAAAACCCAATAAAAAGGTTTGTTCATTTCTTTACTTCATCACAGCTCCCTGGTTGTAATTTTAAGACCTGCTCCCATCTGATGCATAACTGGGCTGCTAGCCAGCAGTTATAATAGGTTTATTCAAACATCACTTCATGCATGCTGCAGGCATGTTTTTCAAAAAGCTGGATATGAGTGAAAAAATTAGGATACGCTGAAAATAAAGATTATTACACACTTTCTGTACGCTTTCAAGATATAAAAAGAGAAGGCAAAATACAAGACATTCAGTGTTGACTAAAGAGGCAAACATTTGTTTGCAAAACAAAAATGTAAAGCTGAAATTTGCATAAATTTGCTCCATCCTAACACAGCTCATATAGTATATGGTTAATATTAAAATATGTAAAGGACATGGCTACCATAAAAATGGCTTAGGACCTTTTCCAAACAGCACAAAGTTGCTTTACTGTTGACATTTTTTTCATCAAAGACCTATGCTAGCCCATGCATCCCACAGCCAGTTAAGCCTGCCTAAATGATGAGATATCGTATTGATGAAAAAGCGGGCTCAGGTATGTGTATGTGAATAGGAAGAGGCTGAAACAAACAAGTTTCATATTAAAAGAAAAAAAACAGTTGCTAAGAACCCTGAAACCCGAAACACTACCCCCCCCCCACCCCCCCCAACACACACACACACACACACAAACAGAGCTGTGCACGCCATGGGAGATAAGATCAGATGCTTCAAGAAAAGTTAGGGTTATTTCTCACTGTTCCTAAGCAACAAGTTTGCTGTTTTCTTTGCTTTGCCATGTCTCCATCGACTTTGCTGGAGATTAACAATCACAGACAAAAATTAAAATTACCACAGAACTTAAGCAATTTCTCAGAAGTCTGCTTTATACTTTAAAGCAGAGGTAAAATTGGCATCACTGTGTTGGCCCACTGGGAGTGAAAAAAGAATTGTGAGATGACTCTTTTTTTGTTATTTTCAAGATACCTCAAATGGACACTAACCTGAACACCTACTGTACTACCATGCCACTTTCTTGTATGTTTTAAAAGGCATGTAATGAAAACAGATGGCCGCTGGCAAAGAAACCTTTACATTTAACCCTCACACTCTGAGGGGCTTGGTTGGCAAGGCAACAGATTCTGCAGCCGGTTTCCCCTGACTGCATCTCAATAGTCCAGATCAGCCTCCATATCCCTCCATCTTCCTTGAGAGAACACAACTGAGACCAGCCATGTGTTGAAATGTTCAGTGTCATGCTGACAGGCAATTGGCAGCCTGCTCATTACATCTAACACCCATATCTCTCAAATCCATCCCCAGGATCCATTTAATAGCTGCAGTTTTAGGTACCGCTGCCAAACCTCCTTGTAACCATTTGAACCTTAAATCAATCAAATATTTCTTTTGAAACATCTGCCAGCTTTTCAAACTTTATGCCCCTTTTCTTCTCAGACTTTATATTAGCAAAGATGTTGTCTCCTAAACCTTATTTGAAATGATTCATGTTGTGAAAATACATTTAAAAGATAAAGAAAAGATATGGATTTAAGTGAAAATAAAGAACCAGTTATGAGGGGGTGTGGATTTTGACAAGGGATTTTTTTGATATGTATGTGGGGATAGACAGGGGATGTACCAGAACAGAATAGGAAAAAAATGGAAAAATGCCAAAAGCTGACGTATTTTCAAAAACTGAAGCAGTAGTGTTTGTCGAATATGCTAGATTTCGGAACACACGCTTTTCACCTTGAGGTATGTTATGTGCAGTGATGACAAAGATATCCATGGCCACTTTTTAACTGGTGTGAAATAAAAAAGAATCATTTGACAGGACAGCATTGTACTCCTTTTTAAGGGTTTTTCTTTTCTTTACCAATATAAAAAGCTATTTTTGTGGTCCTGATGAGAGTTTTGACAAAATGTCAAGCAGGCATCAACTGCATTGTTGTGTAGCAAGCCAACTGAGCGAGGTTTCATTCTCAGTATTATTGCCTTGATTCTCATGATTACCTCTGACAAAGCTGAAGGCAGGCTTAACACTAATTTTGCCTCTCACCTGAATGGCAGATCAGTCTACAGATTCCACTCCTCACACTCACAAAATAACACCAATGTGGCTGGAGCAAGCTGCAGCAGAATAGTAGCTCTGCTACAGCTTGTTATAGAAAATTGACTTCAAGGAACAGAGGCTGCATCTACTTCCTAAGTCAATGAATAGATCAATATGGCTACTCAACAACAGAGCTGTAGTCTCAATAGATACAGTATTAGTGGTTCAAAGAGAAAAAGAGGACATGACTCATATCAAATAAGCAATGGTGAAAGTGCCTCAGCTGGAAATACACTTGTTAGGATTCGTGTCATTTTGTACCATTAAGCTATGTGATGTGCCGCTGGCATCAACACACCTCTGCTCGAGATGTTCTTTCAAAAGTGGGATGCTTGTACCAGCAATATTACAAAGGGGAGAGTAAGAGACCTATGTTCACCTGCTGCCTCACAGTGAGACTGACCTCTGAAAAGAGGCCTTCGTTTCTCATGCCCAGTTATTATTTTTCTCCGTCCCTTAATATTGCCTTGCTTTCTCTTTTTTAATGCATCATCTCTTCTTCTTCCTCCTGCTCTGACACTTTATTGTCCACACCTCACTATGTCTGTCTTTCCTTCAATCAACAAAGTGTCAGGTTTGCTCGGCCGCTCTGGCCTCCCTCACCTTTCCTACTGTCTCTTGCCCATTTACATTAATCACGTTCACCTGTTCCTCACTCCCTTATCACCAGCTGCACTTGATTAGGTTGCTCACTATATTACCCGGTTTCACTACTCAGTCATTTGCCAGTTCGTTCTAGTCTCTAGGCCATTTTTTCTCCGTGCT
>NW_018128052.1:1095721-1120558 GCF_001952655.1 Monopterus albus | reverse complement strand
ACCAGCCCAGGAGTGACCCAGCCTACGCAGCTCAGCCCAGCTCTCCATCTCCTCACCTCACCTCACCTCCTGCTGTTGGTCAACACCCGGTTACTACTCATCGACAGGACTACGCACTATTTCCCTCTGTGCATTTTGTTATTTCTCCTCATCACTGTACATAATAAATCACTGCTTGCATCGAAGTCGGCTACCTGCGTCCGCCTCTTTCTCGTTCGCTCACTGACAGGTGCGAACAGCACATAACACAAAGTTGATTTTTTTCTATCTCTGCACCTGCACAAGTCTCACACATAAGTGCAAACACACACACACAAAATTTCTTAATTAGCCTTTGTCCAAAGAGCTGACAGCACAACCCCAGTGTGTGTGTGTGAGTCTGTGTATATGTGTTTGTTCAGCTTATATCACTATTATTCACTCTTATGTTTCCATCTCTTTAATATATTTTTAATAGATCAGGATGCTTGTTTCCACCAGACCTGCAGATGCACAATAAAACAGTACTATGAATGTCAGATTAAAAAATAGCTGATGAATCATAGCGAAGATCCCTGACTTAAGCTTGATACTGACAAATTGGGATAGTGATGAAAGGTAATATCAGTAAATACCACCTACTCATCCTGTTAGCGATCTTCTATAACCTTTCTAGATATTCTTACAGGAATTAACTTAGTAAATATCAAAAAGACACTTGAGGTTCTTTTAGCATGAAAGAACCTTTGACATTCCTCGTTTTGTGGTTTAGAGGTCCTTAAACTCTTTTATACAAAAAAGATTTAGAAAAGAAAGATAAAAAAAAAACTAGAACTTGATATACTTTCACTGTGTATTGTATTGCAGTGATGGATTTCATTGATATAAAGCGAACTATTTACAATGGGCATCAACAAATTGTACACAGGTTTTGTACCACAGATTTTAAAAAAGCTTTTAGCTTATAAAATATGCACATCAAGCTAAACTGGGAATTAAAACTAAATGGATTAAACACTGTTATTCAGTGCCTTTGAGTTGCTGTTGTACATTGGATTATTTTTTAAAAAGAAATCTATTTCAGTAAAACAAAAAAAGTAGTTTTCTTCTTTTTCTCCATTGTTGTTCATCATTTCTCATCATAAACCCTCTGAAATCAAATAAATGCTGAACCTTAATAGTCAGCAACACAAAATCATAGTTCTCTGTTTCAGTGATCACGGTGAGACGGTATTTCTTTTGATAGATGCTTCTTTGTCATCGGTTTAGTTTAGACTGAAATGAGGACTACTGCAAACACCGTTGGACCCATGCCACCATGACACATCAATAATTACTCACTCCTGTGGCTATGAAGCATAACCAAGTGAGGAGGCATATGCGGTACGTATATGCCATGCCATAAATAATATTTGGTTGAAGGAATAAATGTTTGATAAAGAGTTTCATCACAGTGACAAATAAAAATACAAGTACATGTTAACAAGGCCTTTTACTTTGTTGTCAGACTTGGAAATGTTTTCAGAGGAGTACTTATCAAATAAATGTCAGTTTTACACCCTTTGTCTCTTTCTGTAACTGTTCACTGCTGACATTATATAAAAGACTAATGTGGACAGATGAAGCTCTTTGACAAGTGGAGCTGTTGAGTTTCAACAGACACTGTAAAGGTGGTGGAAGGGAAAAGACCGTGTCTCCCACCCTTCCTATCTAGGTTAAAAATATTTCCTGGTCATGCATTAAGACATCTGAGACACTTATGTATAACACAGCATATGTATATTTTAAACAACTTCCTCCTCCTGTATGTAATGTTTCATGTAGCCAGAATGTCTGTTTTTTTGCCTCTGTGTAAGGAGCTATGGGATTTTAGAATAACTATGAAAGCTAAGTAGAATAGACTAAATTCAGTATGTGGATGCCACAGAGTTCTGCAGTCACTTTAAGTACCGCCCGTAGAGTACAGTGGAAGTAAGAACCAGAGATAGGAAGGAAGGAGTAGGGGGGAAAGTTATATAAAGAGAGGAAGGAGTAGGGAGAGAGAGAGGCAGGGCGATAGGAAGGCTGTGAAAGAATGTATGTTTATGTATCTCTCTATGTTGATCTGTCTATATTGCTGTTAATCTCACTCGAGCTCATCAAAGTAAACTGTCTGAAATGGGAACTCTCGAATCCTGGTCCTTCTTTCAGTGTGCAGGGTCAGAATGAGATATAAACTTTGTCCTGTCAGTCTCTTTTTGGTCACACTCCATGCATGTGCATACATGTGTGAAAAACAGTATGTACAATATACAGCATATTCTAAACATGTACAGTATTTGATATCTTTTTGTGACTAGTACTGAGGGAGCTCTGTGGGCAGCTGTCACCAATTACATCTATCCTTTACTGGCTCAAAACACTGATCATTTGTATAGCAGCAACAATAACACAACAACAGATCCTTTGAATCACACTTTAGGATTTCAAAGCTTTCTTACATGCTTTCAAACTGTTACAAAGAGGTGCAGTAGAACCTTTAGAAAGGCGAATGATGTGTAGGTTTTTCAAGAATATAGTAAATGATTCTTACTTCTAAACATAATCCATTAACATCACAACAATGGCTTTCATTTTGCTGGCACCTCGATGTAGCTAGATGGAGGCTGATATGTCTCCAACTGTAGTTTGTGGGAGTGTTAACAATATAAATAAATGCAAGCTCTGGAGTGTTAAGCTTGGCCTGTTACTGTCTCACCACCGTAGGACCTCCTCCATTTTGAACGCCCTCACCACTAAGCTGCCTCTGTAAGCACCTTTGGTTGGGCCAAGATACAGTATGCAATGGACAAAGACAACGAGGACACTGAATGTTTTATATAAAAGATTGTTCACAGGAGTAGGGGCCATTTTTATGTGATAGTGATTCATGTTCAGCTAAGAAAACATTTTATATGAATGACTCCATGTATATACAGTATAACAAACCAGGTGGTATTGTTCCACAAAGCCTTTCACCGCTGTGGACTGTTCCAGCTTATCTTATACCAAGACAGGTGTCACATTTCTCACAGTTACATCACATAACCTGTAACAAGATGGCGGCTTGTGTTTTGACATGCCATCATGTCAAGATGAGATGCTTCCTGTTTTACCATGCAGACTTTTTGACATCAAACAAAATCTGCCTCAGTGGGGAGATGAAATTATGTTCCAGCATCAACATTTGCAAAGTACACCAGCTGGTGAAAAATTAATTCACTGAGCTTTTGCTTGATTTTCATACTGAGAAAGGTTACATATAATTAGCTGGATGTTTTGAACCAAATTTAATGGCAACCAAGACAGCTGTGACTTGAGCACTAAAATACTGAATGTTAGCATCCTCACTTCAGTAACCTAAAGTCTGACAACTCCCCGAAGCAGCTTATACACAGTGAGAAAATATTAAACAGCAGATGTGCTGGTCATTAATATTTTTTATGAGTTAAATTAGTTACTTGTTGGCTTCTTGGCCTAATAAGTACAGAACCATTTTGTTACTAATGTAAGTGGTAAACAAGCTAGCTTGACATGCTAATGACTCCAGCTGATGAACACACTTTACACTTTTGTGTTTTGGATTTTAAGGCTAAATGAAAAACAGTGGTGGATAATAGATGTACATTTACAAGGGTACTGTGTTTATATATACACTTGTACTTTACGTGAGTATTCCCATTTTCCACTGGAGACATACTGTTCAGGCAAACAGTTAAAGGACAAGGCTGGTCATCTTCTATATCAAGGGTCAATACAAAAATCAACAGTGATTTGCTTCTGCTCAAGGTTAATGTTCATCAGTGTGTCAGTCCTGGAATAGCTTGTTTGTCTATGTAATAGAGCTCCATTGTTGTTCAAGAATAATTAAAAACACATATGTTAAACATACCTTTGCACTGGGTGACATATTTCTACATTAGCAAACTCCAGACCCAAGTGTGAGTAACTTGCAGGATGTAAACAAAGCACAGAGCTCACACATGTGTGGTTGACTCTAACTCGTACTAACTTCAGGAACTTATGGCCACTCTGAGCCTTTGGGGCAACATAGACGAGTCTGGGGTTTCAAAATAAAAACATATGTCACCCAGTGCAGCGGTATGTTTCACAGATGCGATTTTTATCATTTTTGAACAACAACCAAGATCAACCGCACAGACAAACAAGCTAATCTAGGACTGACCGATATTAAATGTGAATAGAGGCAATTCATTGTTGATTTTAGTCTCTGTATGAAGATTGCTGAAAATACTATTAATAATAATTAATATTAAAAAAACCAGCCTGATCCTTTAAGTGACTAGTGGATATGTGAGTTAGTACAAAAGTAAACTACCATACAGATGGATGTAATAATGGCATACTAAATTAACAAAATGAATGGAGTTAGCATTAAATCTGATCAGCTAAACCTGAATTTGAAATTCACTTGAACTTGAAATTGAAACAAATATGGTAGAAATGCACGTTTTTGTTTGTTTGTTTTTTTTTGCCAATAGGTTAAACATGTTTGGTCATTGTTCTGTTTCTTGACCCCATTATGAATTACAATTACTTAACCAAACAGCAGGCATGGTTGTTCTGCAACCACCAATAATAGGTTTTATATTTTCTGGAGAGCAGCAGCATTACTCCAGCTCTGCGTTTACCTGTCACTACTTCTGTGCTGTACAATAAATATCAACATTCATTCACATTTACATGGTGAGGCAGGGCAGTGAGTCATCCAAGTGCTGCCCTTATAATAAGCTGGAGAAAGTATTGCTCAGGACATCCAGAGAGACTATATAAAGGAGCCTAAAGGGTCCTCGTGTCATTAATTCTTCCTATGAGCCGATTATTTAATTTCTACCATTTCCCTTTTTTGCCCTTGGGTTCCGTGCTGAAACTCAGCAACCAATTCAGAGACAGCAGGATGTTTTTTTCTGCCTCAGAGGGAGAGTTAAAAATAGGATATACATGTAACAAAAGATTTTCTGGTGAAAAACAACTAAAAAATGAAAAACAAGAAAAAGAGCACAGAGCCACACTCGACCTGTCACGACGTCTTGGCGTTACAATCATGTCATCCTAACTAAAGTCTGTTTGATCACTAACATGTTCATACTTTGATGCAGTCTTCTAAGTCAACAAAGAAGTTCAACTTTTTTTTGCTTTTCTCTTTTTTACTTACAGGAGATGACACCAGCAAGAGGAGTACTGACATGTGTTAACTGTAAAACCAATCAAGCTTCTCTTGTGTCTGAACCAATCAGCATCTGTCATGATTCATTCACCCATTTATTTGTATTGGTGATGAACCCAGGCTGTTGTGTTTATTTTCTTGTCAGAAATACAGTGCACCATTTGGTCGTCCCTTCTTTTCTTTTTGTCTGTTTGAGAGACACTGTTCATTGCCAGCATATTGTGTAAGGATGCATCATGCTGCTGCTGCTGACAGATTTGACTGTCACACGCTTGTCAAAATGCCAAGCTGTCACAAGAACACTTGCAAAACACACATACACACACGCTTCAGGGGGGCGGGGAAGTGGGTTGGGCGGGGTCATGTTCTCTGTCAAATATAAGATCTTGATGGAAAGAAATTAAACAAAAAATCATTTTTGACATTTTAAAAGTGCATTATAAGTTCAGAGAGTGGCAGAAGAGGAATATCAGTAAGAGTATAGCTGTATAGATGCATTGTTTTTCATGTAGTGTAGGTGACGTAGCATGATTTAAAGAAGCAGAAAATCACTGTAATGAATTATTTACAACAAGGCTTTTCAAATTGTTTTATTAGTGTTCACCATTAGTGTTACTGGCAGTTTTATAGGCTAATATAAATTTATTTCATCTCCTTAAAAAAAGAACATTTGATATGATTAACTTAATCTCTACATCTTATTAGGGACATTTGGTTCATTAAACCAAAACAGACAATGATCATTTTTGTTGGAAGTTAATAAATAATTCTTATGAAATGGAGATTTATTTTAATGATGATACACTGTAGGCTGGACCTAAAATCAGATACACAAGCTCTTGTATGCAATATACCACAATAAATTGTTAATTCTACATTTTAAGAAGCACTGTATAAGATAAAGTAATAATAATATTAACAGCTGTACGCATTATATTTATTTCAGGGGAAAAAAACTAAATGATATAAGGAAGCAAACTGCCACATTTTTGCCTCAAAGAAAGTTTGACATTTTGAGTATGTACTTGCTATTAATAATAAAAAAAAAAATGCACACACATCCAAAACATTTTTAACCTGTGTTGCACAGTGGTGGACTGTAAATAAGTACATACTCAACAACTGTACTTAAGTACAGCTTCAGGTACCTGTACTTTACTTCAATATTTTCATTTTTGGTTACTAGTTACTTTTTAGAGACTAGATTAATGTAAAAATTACAGCATGATCAAGAGACTGTATTGATCTCTGGTGGAAAATGCCTAAGCTCCCCAGCACTAATTCAAATTATAAAAATATTGTATAAGATAGTGCAACATTAAATGTGATGTACCCAGTACTGCATTTGTAATTAAGGATAAGGATAATCACCTTTATTGGCTAAGTATGTTACACACATGGAATTTGTTTCCGGTACCGAGCCGATTACAGTCCAATAATATGATACATCAATGTTAAACGTACCATTCTACATAATGCATACCTTTACTTTCAGTACTTTAAGTATGTTTTGATGCTGATACTTTTACTTAAATTCCATTTTTGAAAGCAGGACTCTGACTTGTAACAGAGTATTTTATAGTGTAGTATTCCTTCTATTACTTAAGTAAACAATCTGAGTACTTCTTCCACCACTGGTGCTGCATACTCTACATGTTCTAAGATCTACCAGGTGATGTGTATTGTCTAAACGTTGTCATGTTTTTGACATTACTGTACTTTGCTACATTTAAATCTGGAAGATACACTGCTGCAGTCACCGGCTGTTTAATATCTGCATATGATTTTCTTGTGTGGCAAAGAAAATACCAGGTAGGTATGTCTTGTGGTGTGTTTGGTTAGTTCTATAGTACATATTGGTAGAGTTGAATGTCTGTTTGCAGGCAGGCTTGCTGTGCTGTGACTAAATGATTATGATATGAATTAGTGAAAGGAAAGCTGAAAGCTGTGCATACTTTGTGTTTGTTATGACTGTTTACTGTGCACAGTCAGGACTGTAGATAAAGGTGAATAAGGGGAAATGGTGTATATGAACTTCTCACACACACACAGGATAAACACTCAGATGTGCCACTAAAACCAATGAAACTACATGTATTTCATTGTCCAATAAAACTGCTGCACTAATATATATTGTTGATAACTATTTTAGAGATTTTTTCCCCAGTTGTAAGAAGCATACTGCACATGTACTGTATTATCTGGTTGCATAATACATTTGGTCTTTACTCTTTACTTTTATATCGTTAAATTGTGTGTGAGAGAGAGAGAGAGAGAGAGAGAGAGAGAGAGAGACTAGTTCAACTTATTAAGGGATGTTTATCTGCTAGTTACATAACTCTGCATTTAATTCAAATTTGTCATCATGCAACCATGCAAGTTAAACACACTGAAAGTTGTAGAAGCTTCGCTCCTATTGTTTTTGTGAAAAGCTTTTAATTGGTCAGAGAATTTGTGCTTGTGGCAGTTTGTTTCTATATTTTATGAGCAGTTGCACTGAAGGCAGAGTAATAAATTGTTGCTGGAAGCTGTGCCTTCAGAGGATTTTAATGATGATTTGTCTTCACTGCAGCATAGAGTACTGAGAACATCTGCTTTATGTGTTTACTGTGCTTAAGTGGCATATAACATTAAATGACTTGCTTCTTGTTGTGCTTTTTTAAATTCTGTTATTTTCCCTTATTCGCTATTTCTCCCAACTGTTTTACAGATGGCACACGTCCACTCTTCACTTTGTACATAATCCATCTTGTACAGTCTTCACCCCCTCTCCATCTGTCTGCTCTTTTTTCTGTTTGTTGTGTAAACTTGTTCTGTGTACACTCATGACTTCGGGGCTGCTGGTCTGTATATGTAATAATGCTCAAACAAATTTTTCTTCATAACTGAGGACTGAGTCTGAGCAACACTAAATCCACTCTCTTTAACTGTGCGTGCTTTGTGTTTGTTTACTTTGGTACCCAGTAGCTCCTAGGCAGGAGGGTCAGTTGTCTCCAAGCCAGGATGAGGATATTTAAGCAACAGCAGACTGAGCCTCGTGCCAACCAACACACTAATTCAGCAGTGGGTTCTCTGTTAACTGAGACAGCAACTTACAAGTAGGTTATAAGTAACATCCTCCACATTACTGTTTATTCTCCATAACAGTGTGTTATTGTCTGCACAGTTAAACAAATACAATATTGTTTTATCTTTACATAGATATAGACACATGAGTCACAGTGCACAGGCACACACTTTAAATAGCTCGTAGTTTAATCATAGATCGTTTATTTTGTGCAGTCTGGAAATATGTAGTGTGAAGTAATATCCATCAGGATGGCCTTCATTTCTACAAATGTGTTGAATGTTATATTACTACAGTGTGAAGTGCCTGGTTTCTTTCCAAAGTCAGTCTGAGTCTCTTGTATCTATATGAGTCAATTCACTACCATCCTCTCATCTCAGTCTTAGTGGAGCTGAAGACTCATGCTGAAAGCTTTTGACTTTATTATTAGTATTATCTTATCTGCTATTATTATACAGAATACATTTTACATTATAGACCAGGATTACCGTAGTCCGGCAGTGTAACATTTCTAGTTTCCATCCAGTAAAAAAAATTTGTGGAGGATTGTTAGAAGTACAAATGCAAACATAAGAAATGCAAACCATCACCACACAAACTGAAAGAATTACCAGCTACACCTAAGAAAAGCAAAACATGCCAAAGAGCAGTCCATGCATTTAGCATTTCAGTCCTTTAAGATTTCTAGAACTTATACCAACATTTATGCAGCAGAAGTAGAGACATTGTGGGTTTTTTTAAATGTATTTATTTTGTCATCATTTATAAATCTGTAGGCTTTAGCTCCAACTGGCTCACTCAAGTGACATTACCTGAGGCAAATTGTTTGACTTCACAGAGCCCTCTGGAGCCACTAAACATTTTATTCAACTTCTTTTCACATTCTTTATTCAGCAGTCCTCCCCAAGACCTTTAAACAAACCCTGATTTGTAAAATTGGTGGTGATAGCTTAAAGTTTTAATGAAATTTATATGCGATTTTAAACAGATTTGGAAACTTGGAGGAGAATACATTAAAACTGGAGGTGGAATTAGTGACCCCAGTATTTTAGTCGAGTTCTGGGACAAGCGACAAGATGTGTTAATGCGGCTCATAAAATCTGGATGTAAATGTTTTAACACACCTGACATGAAGTGACTATAATCACTACGACATTTCATTTGACATTTGCTTGAAAATTTCTATACTGTTTCTCAGAGACAAATTCAACAACCAGCGCTGGCTGTGCATTTACTGAGCACCAAAATCAATAGGTTCTCTAGCTCCCATTATGCCTCCAATACAAACTGTACAAAAAAAGAGCTAAAATGAACAGGCTGACCTGATGTTTTGTCTGTGATGCAGGATCAATTTTTACTAATAAGGCCTAATAACTAGAAAGAAACATCCAGTGGTGAATACACCCTAATGAAGGCAATGCTGCTGAAATGTGTAGGTGGACATCTCTGCCTCTTGTGCCCTGTGTCCTGCTTTTAGGCTGCCTTTGTTCTAATATGACATAACCAAGGAAATAACTGTTATTTCTGAGTTCCTGGATATTTTTTTTTTCTTAGTTTTCATATTTCCGCCTGTGATGTCAAAGGTAGTAGTCATTCTAGGTGAGCATATTGAAATTTAAAAATATCAAATGGCAATGTCACTTTCTGATAATACAGCCACTGTTCTGTTTATTGAGGCACTGAGTATTTTTAAATGTCGAACCGATCAGAGATCATAGCGACGCTGCTCAACCACTCACAGTGTGTCCCTATAAGTCAGATGTACCCAGAGGAAATGTTATGAGATATTACAAACACAATAATGTTAAATCAAACTGACTCAGAAGTTAATGACCACGCCTCACAACAGTTGTTAATATTCATAATATCAGCAATAAGGGCATGATTATGGGCTACTTTTGCCTCTAGAGAATCTTTTGTCAGATTGTTGCCATAAACCTGTTGATTGTTAACTGTAATTAGACAATTTCCAGTGGTGGAAGAAGTACTCAGATGGTTTACTTAAGTAAAAGTATCAACGCAACAGTGTAAAAATACTCTGTTACAAATAAAAATTTTGCTTTCAAAATGTTACTTAAGTAAAACTACAAATTTGAGTCATTTTAACTTTTTAGCAGTCTCCATCTCAAAAAGCCAAACTGGTGTTAACCCTGGTCTTTGCTCTATCTTTGTCCCATTCTGTGTCCTCTTCAGTCTGCCAGCCACTGTTTCAGATGTTTAACAGATTACAGGTCCTTCCTGGCTGGCTGTTTGAGGCAACTACTAGGGGTTTGAAAAACACTTCTTGTGCCCTGTGTGACAGGCAGGGCTTTTGACAGAGAAGCTGGAGTAACAACAGAACCGCTGTAAGTGCCAGAGTGTCACAGAGGAGCGTAGTATAACAGAGACACACTAACATCCTGCCTCATTTTTGTTTGATTTCTAAAATAAATGTGTAAGTTAGTTAATGCACCTCTGAGCTTCCGGGAGCTGTGCAAACTAGTGGATGGTGAAAGACGCCGCCATCTGTAGAGGCATGCTGCTAGCAACAGGGCACAGTAGGTAGAGCTAAACAGCTGATCCAGTCAGTGAGAACATTTGACTGGCACAGGAATGGCAGTTTGTGTCAGAAAGAAGGACCTGGCTGCAGACAAGATGGTGGACCGCCGAGCATGGCAGTCTGAACATCTGAACTTGCACCTTTTTAGACAATATGAACAGCTTGAACACTGGCCTGAATAATGTCAGAGCAGAAACTCTTGTTTATACAACACACGAACAGTTTCTCAAAGTTCCTATCCACCAGACATTTATCCATTTGGCACTGAAAATGTCCGTGCCGACGCTGGAAAGTCACTCACATGCAACAAGGATAAAATTTAAATTAAAAAATGATTCCTTTCCTTTTCCTATGCAAATATGATTGTAGTTAAACTACCAGCAAGCTACTACAAAAGGTAATTAAACTACTAGTTTAATTACATGTAGTTCACTACTCCCCAACGCTGCAGATAATAAGGTGATATTCATGTTGTGTGGCACTTGGTGTATCTGACAATTTGATGTGCAAGTTAAGAATAAACTGTGACCAGCAGTCATCTCTGCCTACTTACTTATTTCACATAGTCTAGGGTCTGTCAGTTTTGGGTTGAGACTGGGTGCATAAGTGCAGCACTATTGCAAGTAGTGCACGTCAGGAAACAGCCCAATTAGGTTTTACAAGATTCGGTTGTTTGACAGTTTAAACTAAAATATAATGTTTGTGTTAAACCTTCAAAAATAATATAATTAATGTCAACTGAGCCTAAGTACAGCCGAGGCTGACAAAAATACATTTTCTATCAAGAAAAGTTGCATTTCTCAATAGTCTGACAAGGTGAATCTGAAATGTGGCCTTATTCTCATTTATAAATCAGAGTTGTGGGGTTTTGTTTTGTTTTGTTGTTTGCTATATCCTTAAGAGTTTTGCTTCACTATAGCTAAAGAGCTAGGAATAGCAAAGTTGCCCACTCATTTTCATCCATGCATTGGTTTTTAGCATGTAATAAGAATTACAGCCTCACGTGGCTCCTGCCTTTAGAGTTTAGTCTTGTTAAAGTACATTTCTGTAGTTAGTTTAAAGGAAAGTGAGATAAGCATTCCTTTGTAACAACAATAGAAAGTAGCTGAATGTCTAAATGGATGGCTACACCACCATCATATCCCTGATGTACTAATGGAATGGCTCACTGCTAATCTATAATTGACTAAAATTTATATTGAAAAAAAAAATAGCATGAATGGATCTGGTTTGCAAAACTATTAGCTGAGCCACCACTGGTAGCAATTACAACTGAGAGGATCACACACCTGCTGAGCCACTCAAGCTTAATTAGGTTGACTACGGCCAGTGAAGTGTTATTTTTGGGTGTCTCAGGTAATATATTTTTGTCATTATTTTGTACAGTAAATAATTCACAAATAGTTCTGCTTAGAGTAGAAATAAGGTGTCATATTATTTAATTCACAGACAACTTATAGTGTCTCTGCTGAACAGTGATGACCAGGATCATGGTCCTATTGACTGGTTTTACAAACCGGTGCAGGTCGTCCTTTCTGAACATCAATGTGTCCACAACTAAAGAGATAATGATTGATTTAAAAAAAAAATCAATCAGCTATATTCCCTGCAGTTATTAATGTTCAAGTTGGTACAGCAGTATAATTATCTGGCCACGCTTATTGACAAAACTGTCCTTTGAGTCGCACGTGGATACCTTTTATTTAAAAAAAGCCTATGCGTCTTTATATTTTCATGGTCCTGTCATATATATTTCTGCTTATTCTTGCCTAACCTTTAATATGCAAATATCTACAGAGTTCAGTAAACACACAGAAGTTGGAAAAAAATAACAAAAATCAATAAATACAAATAATAGAAATGCTCAGCCAGGTGTGGCAGGATGTAAATATGGAGTATTTCTATCATGAAGGGTCTCTTCAGTTCCAGCAGGGTGCAACTGGTCCAGTGAAACTGCCTCACATTTGGTGGCTGTTTTTAAAACCCTGCACGTCTTTGACTGGTCCAAATGACTCCTACGAGATGGCTGCTCATACCATGACAGATCCACCTCCATGTTTAACACCTGGCAAAAGACACCGTGGGTTGAATGCATTTTTTGACTTCTCCAAATAGAAACCAGTCCAAATAGAAAACAAAGACAATTCATCGGGCTATATTACTTCTACTTTGGTCAGGTTTATCCTGACACTAAGCAGGTGTTGCAAAGAAATGAATGAAATAATGGTTTTAGGAAACTGCCAGAAAGAAAGAGGAACTTAAAAAGAATGGCAGAGGACTATTATGATTTAAGTAAGATGGCTTTTATTATCAGTGCATTATTTTCTTGATGAATATAAAATATTACTGAAAAATGCTCAGATATTAGGTTAAATGTCACATAGCATAAACCAGCTCAGTTAAATGACAAGTTGTTTCAGCTCTAAATGGTACATTATAGATTATAGGACTTCTTACAGCATGGGTTTTACCAGCTGCTTACACCTCACTTGATGTTGTTGTCCTCAGCTCAACAGAGAGACTGTTCCTGGATTTGGGTCCAAAACTATAGACAGCAGCTTCACTGCAGGTCTGGTTTTGGCAACTACAGCAAGCAGAGCGTCTGTGGATCTGTGGGCACAACAGGGGGCATTGCCTGGTAAAGCCACTGACATATCCATGAGAAGATTATAGACAAACACTGGTATTTTAAACTATTCCACAACAACTCACAACAATTACAGGCATGATGTGAGATCATTTTATTTGCTCCAGTTGGTAGGCTACAAGCTGTAATGATCTTGGCAGATCACAGAGCAGAAAAGTATAAAAACATGCTCAAATTGATAAGACTCCCCAGCTTGGTTTAAGATTGTGGTTAAATTCTTCTTTGTCATGGTGTGTTTACTTTTGTCCACTTTGTTTAAAAACCCTCTCAGTATAAAGACTTTTTCTCTTTTTTTATATTACTGGCAAATGAGTACAGATGGTGGTGTCAGCACAGCATATTGTCAGTGCACATCATCATAGGTTTGCCACTAGGAAGTCCAGTTAAGGTGTTTGTTGTGTAATAGGGACAAGTGCGCTGTTTGACAACAATACAGAAGAGAAATCACGTGAACGCCACATGAAATCACAGTAGTGTTCTCTTTAAAACCAATGAGGCAGGAGATACGAAGCCCACATACAATAATTTGTAATACTTTGTGGGTGATGAAACAGCAGCCTTCAAATCAAATTGTTTCCCCCCTCGTGCCTGCTCAGGGAGTAGTTTAGTTTCTTTTCTTTTTTTTTTGGTTAACACCATGGGAAGGTTTCACAACCCTCTCATTGGCTCAGAAGTCAGAGACCCCATCATATAAAGCGAGAGTGTGTGATGTAGCAGTCTTTTCCAGCTGGCGGCGTTTTGGACTCCGACTAACGGGATAGCTTAGTACCTTTTACGCACAGAGAGCTGGGAGAAAGCGCAGACCAGCGCACGGCGGCGATCACGTTTCGAAGGAAACGAGTTATACAGGTAACAGGTAGGTATATATTTGATGTAAATGTGCGTCGCCACGGTTGTTAATGTAGCTTTGGTGGAGGAGAGAAAGTTATTTACTCTCCTTTGCGCCTTTTTCAAACGATTTTGAGTAATTAAAATTCAGATTACTTAAGTGGTTTTAATTTGAACTTGGAAAAAGCTGCAGTTTGATTTGGCAAAAACTACTTTGTTTAAGGTAATGCAAACCTCAGTAGCACTTGAGTAAATCGTTTATAGGAGAAACCTATTGCCTAGGGTTATTTTTGTATCTCACTTTGCGCAGTGACCCCTCATTTATGAAAATGCCGTTTGAAAATGCTTCGAATTTTGAAATACTTGCTTCTTGGCTTGCATTCTTTTGAAGTGGTTTAGACAGATGTTTAAAGGCAATAAATAATCGGTCTAAAGTTTATGTCTTATTGGAAATAACATTAATAGACTTAAACAAAAAGATGCAGGTCTGTTGGTTGTGTCTGTTTGTTCATGTTGGATGGGATGTCTCCTGTTAATGCATCACTTTTCTGTTTACAGAGAAACTGTGAACTGAGGAGTCTGAGTGGGCATGTGGCTATTGGAGAAGCTCCGTGGCTCCGTGGAAAGCAGTGGGAAACAATCTCCGTCCCCACAGACAGTAGAAGCCATTCCTGTTTCTGTTTATGCAAATGTCCTCACTCCAGAGAAAATCCCTGATTTCTTCATCCCTCCCAAACTTATCTGCTGCCCACCAGAGGAGTCCCTGAGCCCGGACCCTCAGCACTCCTTGCGACCCTCCTCTTCTGACAATGCCATCTGTAGTCAGAGCCCCAGAGCTCGGAGCAGCAAGAACCCCTGCAGCCCTCGCCTCTTTTCCCGCAATCTCCAGAAGTCAGCCAACCGTCACATCATCCAAATAGAGAGTGCTGATGAGCCAGGTGCTGGGTCAGTGGACCGAGTCAGTGTTCAAGTCAACACTAATGCAGATCCTCACTCACAGACTGCAATGTCTCTGCCATATGTCCCCAAGGCTCAGACCTCTTATGGCTTCTCCACCTTGATGGAGTCTCCTCACACCCGACGTAAGGAGAGCCTTTTCCACAGTGACCCGAGCAGCCCGCTCACCTCTCCGAACTCACAGAGGCGGTCCCAAGGGGGGGCTCTTCTGGCCCCAGCTGACCCCAACCCCTATCGTTATTTTAGTGGTGGAGAGAGTGACACCTGCTCCTCAGCAGAGTCGTCCCCCTTCAACTCCCCTCTCCTCTCCCGCTCTGCCTCTCTCCTGCGCTCTATCACCCAAGAGACACAAGCCAAGGTGAGGACTTCTGTTCCTATGGGCTGGTAAAATGTCATCCGCAGTTGTGTTACTAAAGTGTTTTAGTTTTACTCATTATGATGATCCTATTTGTGTTTTTCTCTCTACCTCCAGATGTCCCGTGCCAAGCGTTCCCTGGCACGCCACAGTTCTCTTTCCACTGATGAATGCAGCTCAGCAGACAACAGCCCCAACATGCAGCGCCGCCGCTTGCGCTGCCCTCCCTCTCCTGCCTTCCGTGGAAGTAAGAGCAGTGGCTTAAGGGGCGCAGCGTCAGACCTCCTGCAGCGTGAGCACACTGTCAACCTCCACAAGGGGGGGACAGTGAGGCTGATCACTCACTACGACCCAGAGGCGGCTCGACTGAGGGTGCGCGTGCTCGTAGCTGAGGCCCTTTACGATAGGCAGACGGACCTTAAAAGCATTAACTGCTGTGTAGCGCTGTATCTCAACCCTGGCAAGCAACAGAAACAGAGGAGCACCATCATCAAGAATAGCAGGAATCCGGTATTCAACGAGGACTTTTTTTTCGATGCACTGCCTCAGGCACAAGTAAAGAGTCTGGCCATGAAGATAAAGGTACTGAACAAAGGTACCAGTCTCAAGAGAGATGTGCTTCTAGGAGAAAGGGAGGTGCTGCTCAGCGAGCTGCTGGCAGACCTCTAGGAAGCCCCTGTCAAGCAGCTCCACATCTTGAGGGTCCTTTTATTCTCTGGCGACCTTTCTAGCCCATTTCAAAGATCGTATAAAGACTGGACAGGTGAAAGCATGCCAGCGACTATGGGGTTATATTTGCACACTGTGTTATGCACACCAATGAACAGAAAACCAAGGTCTCTGTAGAAATTTCACTTTACCAAGTTGCCATCAATAGCTCTTCTTTTTCAGAAGCCACTCCAGTATAAACACATCCAAAGCACTGTTTTTTATTTCTTTAACGGTAAATTAGCAATGTTGCCAGTGGAGCTGTGGTCCTCGTTTGTGTATTTCTCATTAGGTTAGCTGTTACAAAAGGTGCTGTCCTCTCCGATGCTCATTGTGATGTGGCTCAGTATCATATCAGGTGTGATGCAATGATGACCTTGTTTAAGCTAGAGCTGTATTTTTGTATTAATGCTGTAATACATGTGATTTTTGCACGATCCTGATTAAATTAATGATCTCTGTGCAAAGAATTTATATTTGGGGATTAGATTTTGGCTGTTAATGAATGTAGTGATAATGTGAATTGCTGTTATGTGTTATGCTGTTCATCTTAAATAAAAATACTAAATTCACACATTTTTTCCCACTCTTAATGACTTTGTCTTCTAATAGTTCCTCAGGATCAAAAGCAAGGTTGAGGAAATTAATATATAAACCCGCCTTTGCTCTCCAAGCTTTCCATGTTTGCAAACAAGCCTGAGGCCAGGTCGTGCGAGCCAGGCACAGACTGTCACAGTGTCATTTGTGAGGCTTCTAATCCTGTTTCTCTGCATGCAGTATTGTCTCTGTGTGCATTCAAAGTCCCAGTTTAATTTTAAAATCACATTTCCTATTCAGGCTGTGCTTTAGTGAAACTCAAAGAGTTATTAGGGATTACAGAAGGAAGAATCATGGCTCACTTGCTCTACTGAAACAAATGTTGGAACACATTCCACATGAAGCTTGTACAGACAGGTTGTATCTTGATTTATGTGTTTGATAAAGGGGAATGCACTTATGAATATAAGGAGATGTAAAAAACATTAAAAAAATACAAAACACAACTCATGTGTGACACTAATATGTTACACATACAGGTATGGTCCGACTGAGTAATACAGACCAATTTAGTGTGGATCTTATGCGCCCTCTGCTGGTGAAATATTAGAATGACACTTCACTAAAACTTAAAAATGATAAAGATTTTAAACCATTTTTGGTTCATTTTATTTGACTAATGACCAGCCCTGGGTGTCATAGTTCTGCCTACCAACAGAGTATATATGTATATCCCTCACCCTTGGCAGCAAATAGATGAAACTGGTGGGGAAAATAAGCAATTATTTCTGCTTGTGTAAACCGGGCAATTTATTGAGAAGTGGCTTTCTCGTAATATTTGAAGCAAATCATTTGGCAAAACATCAGTCAGCAGTCATAATCAACAGACTCTGCCAACATTAAAGCAGTAGTTACTTCACATGAAAGATATATCTTTGTGCTCTTTTTAGTGATATGATTTGGGCAGGGTTCTGTGGAAATAGATGACATGTTTTCAGGCATCAGTCAATATCTTGCAAAAACAGATTAGATTTTATGATGATACAGAACTTTAAAAAATACAGCAGTATTTTGTCATTAACTGAGTTTGTTACTGTGATGTCTTATATGACATGTTTATCAGATGTTTAGGAGTCAGGGCAGCTCAGATAGAGGTAATGCAGTGAATTTGTCAAAGTTATGCTTGAGGTGCCATCCAGGCACTTTCAAATCCAACAATAATCATTCATTTTAATGATGAAGAACTGCTGTGAAAAGACCAATAGCATACTATCAAGGTAATAACTCTGACACAGTCATTAGGCGTGTGCTGAATTTACTGAGGAATGACACATTTCTAGTCTTGGGCTGACAGGATGAACTTTGTGATTTTAACAACAAGCACAGGTGTCATGTCATTACACTAGTGGGTTACTCATTTCACAAAAGTAAGCTTAATCTTTTATTAATAAAATATTCTAATCCTTCACTGCTCAGCTCTCGGCAGCTTCAGTATACTGCATGCCACACTAAATTTATGCACATAACGTCACTTCTTTCAGTGTTTGATTTTTGTGATTTCATCAAGCCTATATCCTTGGTGTTGTAGCCTAATAGCAGGTCTCTAAAGATATGATCATTGGATATGATGATAACTGTCCCAGTGCCAAATGCAAAAATACTCAGCAGAACTTTTTTCTTTAGCTTTCTTAGGTCTGTAGCTACAGTATAATTTAGATGAACTGAAGTCTGACTTTGTCTTACAAATAGACACTTCTTTGGTTATTTGAACATAAAGGGTGTATTGTAAAATGAGCCTCAGTACAAATAAGTGAGAACTCATCAATATCAAACTGATAAAAATCTCAGCTTTACAGTTTTGTTGGAAAAGGACACTTCATCTTTATAAGCAAATCTTTTTTTTTAACCAACCTCCAAGTGTATTAAGCAAAACAACAATGAATGTGTTCACCATAATGTGTGGCAGCTTTAACAAAAGTTATTTGAATTTTCAAGTCATATTTGGAATAATACAGCCCTACTCTATAGGTCTACAGAGACAATTAAAATAAAAGCATAATAAATATATAACCGTGTATGATTTTCTAATTAGATGTTAACGACGCATTATTTTATTATAACATGTATATACATGTCATTCGGCTATCCATAGAAACCGTGTTTCAATTTTTATCGTGTAACGCATGATTTCTATGTGCCAAGTAAATTTGCCATTGAAGTTAGAATAGCCTATTCTGTAAAGGTTGTCTCTGGCCGTTTGCGGTGGCGCCCCCTGTTGCTCCGAACAGCCAAAACAAAAAACTCATAGGCTGGGAGTTCATTCAATCCACATGCATCACGGGAAATGTAGTTCTTTAAAAGGGAAAACGCACTTTGCTCATGGAGCTACGAATTCCATCAAAACTACGTCACCCACAATGCCTCACTGACACCGTAAACGGAGACCTGTCAAATAACACAAACGCCATCTTGATAGAACGCTCAAAATGGCAGAAAGCTGTGAGCGTGAAACAAAGTCCAAAGTGGGATTCATACTCTCTGCTATTTAAAACCAGCCTCGGCAGCTTTTCCAGAAACTGGTGGTTATGGGGTTGATGTCCAGCGTGGCAGCACAGAGCCTGTAAAATGGATATAACGACGGCGGTTTTTAACGCGGCCAGAGATGGTAAGCTGAAACTTATCCAGAAGTTGCTGATCAACAAAACTCCTGAGGAGCTGGAGGCTCTAGCCGAAGAGAAAACTCAGGGAGGCACACCTCTGCTGATAGCCTCTCGATACGGACACTTGGAGGTTGTAGATTACCTCCTTGAACACTGTAAAGCAAATGTTGAACTCGGAGGATCGGTTAACTTTGACGGCGAGACCATTGAGGGGGCTCCGCCGCTGTGGGCGGCTTCGGCAGGCGGGCACCCTCCCTCCTGTGGTGAAGACGCTACTGAAACACGGTGCCTCAGTCAACAACGCAACACTAACGAACTCTACGCCGCTCCGAGCTGCCTGCTTTGATGGCCACCTGGAGATTGTCCGCTACCTGGTGGAGCACAGAGCCGACATGGAAGTCGCCAACCGCCACGGTCACACCTGCCTCATGATCTCCTGCTACAAGGGCCACAAGGAGATAGCCAAGTTCCTGCTGGACCGGGGTGCAGATGTCAACCGCAAGAGCGTGAAAGGAAACACTGCCCTCCACGACTGTGCTGAATCGGGCAGTCTAGACATCATGAAAATGCTGCTAAAGTGCAATGCTCGCATGGAGAGGGATGGATATGGAATGACCCCGCTCCTCGCTGCAAGTGTAACAGGTCACACCAACATTGTGGAGTATCTCGCTCACCAGCCTCGCACCTCAAGAGAAGAATGCATCGATGCACTTGAACTCCTTGGGGCTACTTTTGTGGACAAAAAACGGGATCTTTTGGGAGCCATGAGATACTGGAGAAGGGCCATGGAGGTGAGGCAGCCAGGTGACAAAACTGGATCCCTGGCCAAGCCTCCACCTGGTCCCCCTATCCCTGCCTATGGCTGTGCACAGGAGGTGAGCACTGCAGAGGAGCTGGAAGCTCTGATCACAGACCCTGATGAAATGAGGATGCAGGCTTTGTTGGTTCGAGAGCGCATCCTGGGGCCATCCCACCCGGACACCTCTTATTATATCCGCTACAGGGGAGCTGTGTATGCTGACTCAGGCAACTTTGAGCGTTGCATTAGCCTGTGGAAATATGCTTTAGACATGCAGCAGAGTAACCTAGACCCTCTCAGTCCCATGACAGCTTCCAGTTTCCTGTCCTTTGCAGAGCTCTTTTCTTTTGTTCTTCAAGACCGGGCCAAAGGCACCCTGTCAACACGTATCACCTTCCATGATCTGATGACTGTGCTGGGGAAAAGTGTAAAGGAGGTAGAGAGAGCTGTGGTACAGAGTGACAGCCCTCCAGAAGCTCCTCAATTCACCAAGGCCATTTCCATCATCCTCCACCTCATCTTTCTGCTGGAAAAGCTGGAGTGTAGCCCAGAGCAGGAGCATCAGAAGAAGCACACAGTGTACCGTCTGCTAAAGCTGAACCCTCGAGGTCGGAGTGGCTTCACTCCTCTCCACATGGCTGTAGACAAGGAAACCACGTCTGTGGGCCGCTACCCTGTGGGCCGCTTCCCCTCGCAGGCAGTGGCAGCACTGCTTCTAGAGTGTGGCGCAGATGTTGACTCACGTGACTGTGAGAACAACACACCACTGCACATTGCCGCTCACAACGACTGTCCAGAGATTATGGCTCTACTTATAAAGGCTGGCGCTCACTTTGATGCTACAAATTCACAGAGGAAGACAGCCTATGAGCTGTTGGATGAGCAGAGCAGCGGACACCCGGCCATCTGTCCCCTGAACTACATCACCCTTCAGTGCCTGGCGGCGCGTGCAATTGAAAAGCACAGACTACCCTACAGGGGGCTCATCTCCGAGGAGATAGAGGCTTTCATTGAGCTGCACTAACTTCCACTACTCCCTGATGAGGAGGCCCTGCACTACTCACCCTGTTGTCCTCACTTTTGCTTCACTCCTGGCCCTGTCAGGCTTGTGTCAGACCAAACCATAGCAATAAAACATCCAGCCCTCTGCACTGAAATTTCTGGTTGAGATCTGGTCAGTCATAGCTTAATTCTAACATGAAGTCACATAGACTTTTAACGGGATTGTTCATGTCTACTGCTATATAAAGCTGAGTGATACATCAACATGATACAGGCTTTAAGTTCCACTTTGTTGTTCTCCCTAAAAAAGAGAGTTACAATATGATGGTGCTTGTGTGTGGTGGTGGCTGCACTGTATGAGAGATGGGTTTTAGTTAGGGTTGCATGATAAATCATTTTGTGAGTGTGATTTAGATCCTCGTACAATCTCAGTCTCACATGACAATAGTAAGGGGACGCCTTGCATCAAACCAAACACTCCCTTTTCCTCACTAAGGTGCTTTAACCAAAAGCTTTTTGTTTCATTATGTAGACAGAAAGAGAAGACTGATTCAAAAACAAATCCAACTTGTTTGGCATTGTGAAAGATGCTCTGCGCCCTCCTGCAACTATTTTTCAAACATTGCTCTGCCTGCCTGGTACACCTAGTGTTGAACAGCAGATGCGGCAGAAATAGATTACATTGCAGTTATTAGTTGAGGTTATTGGTTATGCAGCTTAGCGAGGAGAAGTCAGCATTTAGTTTGATGCAAGGCATCTCCCTGCTAATGCAAACACGGCAGAATCATTGTCATGTTAGACAGATCACACAGGGATCTGAATCACGCTTGCAAAACAATATATCGTGCAGCTCTAGTTTTATTTTTAGGAAGCATATGATCAAACTAGCCAAATAACATGCATGACATTGAAGAGTGACTATGATAGCTTACTTGTTTTGCAGATCAGCTCACAAAGGATGTGTCTGAGCAAACTTGCAGCCCAAACTTAGCCTGGTTCTTTACCATCTGCTATGCTTTAGTATTGGGAAGGTGTGGAAATTACTGTGCCAAATATCAGCCATGGAGCTACATTGTGTTGTAGATGATGAACTAGTGGCAAAAAGAAATGCAACAGATTTAGCTTTCTATTTACAAGCACAAGAAGTAACCTAAAGATAACTCAGGCTGTGTGGTGTTTCAGACTGACATGGTGACAGCTCACAGAGCCGTCATTTGAAAGATGTGTATGTGATTGAAGATGAGGCTAACACTTCCCAGTCTCCACACGGGTGTTTGTAACCTATGCAGTTTGTAATATTCCAATCAGAGGCAGCATTTTCAAGCATAAATTCACTTGAGAGAGAGACTTTCCATGGTATTATTCTTCAGTTTAACATGCTTATCTTACCATGAATTCAAAAGACTGGGGCTGCTTCATTAACAATGCATCAGTATTTTCTGAATTTATAAACAGAATATTTTCTCAAAATTTCTGCATATGTCCAGATGAACAGTTTCAAGACAGACCCTAAACTGTGCCCATATCCCCTCTGCATCTGGGTAATGTCACCATCAGCAGAGATATTCAATTCAATGTCAACAAAGCATCTTCGTATCTAGGACTTTTGTGGTAATAACAACAGAGCATACACCCTCATGTTTGTGTGCATGGGAAGAGTCATTTAATTGTCTTAAGATGATGTTTGGATTCTGTTTTGGAGTGAATTCTTCATCTAACCCCAGATACAGTTCACAGAAATGGCACCGATGGCTGTCTGGCCGTTCCCGTGTCTTAGTCTTATTTTGAAAAGCCTCTTGTTTATCTTCTCATCATGAATGTTTTATATCTGCCTGTGCTAAGTACCACCAAGTTGTGCATTTAGAGGCACTGTCAATCCTAAACAGACAACACATTCAGGCTATGAACTGTCGCTGCCTTTCTTTTTCTCAACTGATTCATTTAACTGGTAATTCAAGAGCAAAAGTGTTTTGGAGATACTTGAATAAAATTCGGTATCACAACGGGATCTTGTTTGTGGGTGAACTCAGTTTTGTTGTCTTTGCTACATGTTCCGGTACTTGTCATTAATTTTAATTTGGGGAAATAAGTGTTTAAGTATCTGAAAATTGAAAATGAACCCCTTTCTGTGCTTTGATTTGTCAGTGGTTCTTTAGCTGGAGTGCTGTTGCTTACAAGGGTAGCATTTACATTTGGATGATTGCAATAGCAAGATGTAAAAAGAGTGGGAGACGCGTTGCTTTAGAGTGCATGCTAAGTGTTTTCTTAGCAGAATATTGAAAAATGATTCTATGCCCACATAATTTAGTTCTTGATACCAAACATGCTTTCCACTGCTCTGCTCACATGAACTTGAGGACACCAAGCTTAACAGAAACTTGATCTTTATGAGGCCTCTCCTCAAGTATAAATATAGTGCAATTAACGTCACTGCTGCAGGGGAGAGGTAGAGACCGAGCACTCACCCCGCTAATTTTAGGGATGTTTTGCCCTACCTTCAATTCTGAAAATAGGAATACTGTAATGTTATACAGTCAGGCAAGTCGCAGGGTGACCGCTGGCGACAGTACACTGCATTATTCAGACAGGAAACGGGTACAGTATGAGCTCATCCATTTTAGATGAGGACTGCTCGAACATGAGCCCAACCTGAAATGTGAATTATCTGCTGTTGTCGATGCTCATTGTTTTCATAAATGTGACAGGTGTCATGTTAGCGGAGTTGGATGAGAAACTCCAGCTGGTAAATGGGAGTTGATGTGCTCTTGACAACATGTATACGCCCTGCTAAAAACAAAACAACCATGACTGGAGGCCTGTGGCAGACTTCTGACCTCTTAGGAGGAGGAGCCTAGTGGTGGTTGTCATCACGATACTTAGACATGTATTTAAATGTTAACTTTAGAAGCAGGTCCTGTTATGTCAAGAGGTCAAAGAGAGGTAGAATTGTCGGTGTTAGGACAAACTAAAACATATTATGTACTCTATATAGGAAAGAAGTCCAACCCCTCACATACTGTATGTTCATGCAGTAGCTTCACTGCCTATTTTCAGTGTCATAAAATGAAAATAATTTATGAAGTGTCAACGTGCTGTAGACGTACATGGATACCTGATCCAGCATTAATGAACCTTCTCTGTTAACGCTCCCGACTTCAAGTAAATGCAACATCACATAACTTCCCACTAGATGTCACTAGCAACAAAGACAATCAGTTGGACTGGCAGCCTTTGTTTCTTCATGACCATGTGATTGACTCAAAAACTGTAACTTCCACTTAACATCAAAAGTGGTGGCAGTCGGTTAATTTTCCTGTCTCGCTCTCACGCTCTGTCAAGCAGTCTTTGTGTCAGGGAGAGACAGAGAATGAGCTGCTGATGATGTCTTTTATCAAGCTATTATGCAGAGCTCAATATGCATTTGTAATATATTTGGATGAGCAAACATCTTTGCAGGCGGAGTTGCTTACAGACCCAGGTCTGTTTGCAGGGAGCTGCGTGAGAGTCAGCAGGGAGGTCGGAGTAAAGACTCTTTCGTTCTGTCCTGGAGCGT
>NW_018128052.1:1067691-1095699 GCF_001952655.1 Monopterus albus | reverse complement strand
CTCACACTTTGCCGGTGTGGCGCTTGTGTTTGTCATGTGGTGTGACCTAAATAAGACAAAATCTTAAACAAACCAAGGCCTTAGTATGCGTGGCATCTTTAAGAATTAAAAATGCTATTATTTACTATTTTCACTCTTTCTTTTTTCCAATTTTATTTTTATTCAGTGACATACCAATGTCTCTATACTCTGAATGGTCCATTTTTGCCAGTATTTCACACATTGTTCCTATTGTTAGGTAAGTGTCAGATACATATAATCTATATTTATAATAATTACATTCCACTTTCTCTTTGTGTCCTCCAGCCAGTTCCATGTGTTGATTTCTTGCTATCTGCCAGAAATATTCCATACAGCTATTGCTCATGTGCTGTAAGTTTAATGGGGATTTTGCCCGAGTACAGTAGATATAACAAAAGAACAATATATTTCATATATTTTAGAGGAACTGTTTTTTTGATTTCTTGCCACTTTGATAACATGAAAGCTGGAAAATATATGTGGTCCACATTATGTTGAGCTACAAAAGCCGTAAGATACCACTTAGCAGTTCACCTCACTAATATGTTTCTATAAACAGGATGGACGAAATGCTAGAAACACCTCTTATGTACATTTCATCAGCTTTATGGGCAAAAATGCCCATAAAGCTGAGCCTCTTTAAAACCAGGTCCAGCAGAAACCTAACATTATAACCTTCACAAACATAAAAAATCTGATAAGTGTAGGTCTCCCAGGTAGCTTCTTTTTTTCTTTGTCCACAACAAGATGTATATACCTTATTCTATATATACTACTTGCCTCCTGTGGTATTATTAATGTATTTCCATACTGTCCCACAGTGAGTCCTGGTCCAGGTATAGTTTAATGATGGAGCTTTGCTCTGTAGGAGCTGTTATGGGAATCTGATTCTGTATTCCTGCCAGCAGTTATAATTAGACACTATATTGTGAGAATCTATGGGGTTTCAAGGTGCTTATCTTCATTTTAGCTCCTGGGAAGCACAGTGGGGAAAAAAATCAGTCACCAGTACACCAAGACCAACCTCAGCAGCCAACCTCCTTTGCACCAGTCAGCGATCCACCCAGAGCTGAAGGAGGTGGTAGGGGATGTGGGGTGATGGTAATGGGGGTAATAGGGGTGATGGGGGATACGGTTGCTATTGGAGATCTTGCAGGGCATCGAGGAAGGAGGCAGGCAGTATCAATGACATCAACCAGCAGTATCTGAAGCTGCCCGACCAGCAATGCTCTCCCGACAAAAGGGCTGAGGAGCAGCCGTGTACCGGTCGGTCCGACAGCCAGGACGGTGGGGAAACACCGGCGATGTGTACATGCGCCCTCGACAAAGGCAGACCTTTCTCTGAGTGGAGCTCTGCTGCCACTGGATTACATTTATCCGAGCTCTTTCAGAGGACCCTTCCAGCTGTAAACCCACCCACATGAATCTACCAGACAGAAAAGAATACGGAGCACTTCCTGCCGAGGTAACCAGCATCTTACATTCCTATACAATTAACGTTTGCAACCGTGCACACCACCAAGACGTGTTCACTTGCCGAGTAGCCTTTTGGAAACTAATGAGGTGAGAGAACAGCCCGGTCGGGGTGAGATTTCACCGTTTAGTGTTTGACAAGGGCAGGAAGCCTTCACGCTTTTTCTCTTTCATAACTGCATCAATTGGGACTTTTGTTTCAAACGTTTAGGTGAAAAGAACCGTGGGGTTGTGCAGATCAGGCTCGTTGGCAGCAGCGCCCTGAGTGCGCGTCCCCTTTCTGCCCCCCTCCTTATTGTTTGCCGGGCAGCATGAGGGAACCGGGCAGGCTGGCAGAGCCTTTGTTCCTCTTTCACGCTCATTTCAGGTGGCTTTTTCGGTTCTCTTTTTCTCGGGGTGAACTGAGTGTCCTGTTAAGTCAGATTTTTTTTTTTGAGTCTCAAAAAAAAAGGGGGTCAATAACAGAGAATCCCAATGAAATAAATAAACAAAGCACATACACCCTGATATTAAAAAGAAGTGTCAGAGGTCATGCCACAGCAAAGTGCAAACCCCACTGTGATAATGTCATTGTGAGCACTTTTGAGGTGGATATCACAGACAGATTAGAAATCCATATGGGCTGTTATGTCAGTACTAGAATTATACTTTATTATGGAAGGCACCAGGTGGCAAGGCGGATGCACTTACTTAGTAGTACTGTTTTCTAGACAATCGAGTGGCTGCTGCACATGCTACTCATAAGCATTACTTGAAACAAGTCCATTTGCACATACAGGCAGTGATTTGGAGTCCATATACCTCTCTGTGTCTATAATTATTCACAATAGGATCCATGCATATGGGCAAGGGGATATGAAATGATGTCATCCTGACACATTTTTCTTGTTTGAGATTTATTCATATAGCCTAGACTCCAAATCCCTGTTTAGTTTTTCTGTGTTTGCACATGTATAACCTTTGTAAACCGGAAAATCGCACTGTCGTGATGATTCTGAGGGAGGTTTTCCTCCTCACACACAGATGGGAAATTGTCCCTGGGGCACTGTGCATTTGCTAGTTATTGTTCCAGACCATTTCCACATCCCTAATTATTTTAATCAGTCAGTTTTACACATGGATTCCTCTTTTTAGTAATCCTTTTTTCTTTGCCCTTTCATTTCCACTCCCTGCTTAACAGATGAATTCACAAGGCACCCCACCTTTATGATAGGGCAAACAGGGCCCTAGATATTTGCATTATTATGACAGAGAAATATCATTATGTGGAAGCAGAGTAATTCAGCTGGCAAATTTCCTCGGTGTGTCTCTGAGAAACAGATCAAATATTCTCCTCAAAGAGTGAAGCTGCACAGCCCCACAGGTATTTGTCTAGGCGCTGTTAGGAGCGGTAGCTCATGAAATCAGAGATGGGGTGTACTCCCTTGAATAGCATTTCACAGGGTTCAGCCATCGGCCTCAGTGGTTTACTGCTCCCTCCAAGCAGACATCACTGTAAGATCCATCCAGACTTGAAGATGTTGGATGATTTGGGCTCCCAGCGGAAGAGCTTTGGTTGTCAACGCCAGAGGCCTCGCTGATGTCTTGTTCCCAGATTCTTGCAGCAGCATTACGCCAACTGCTCTGTTCTCTACTTACATGATATACCCATGCAATGATTTTGTCACTCTCTGTGTACACTGCATTAGCTTCCAGTCAGCTGCGAGGAAGAACATCATGGCACACAGCTTTGATGCTGGGAGCATCGCTACCTGTGTTACAAGCGGATAGAAACTTTGTTGTTGTCCCGGCACTGATATTACTTGACCTTTTCTGAGCCATTCAATTAGTGAGCTTTTGTCTGTTCCACTTCTCTTCTTGTTTTTCTGTGAAAACATACATCTACTGTCCATCTTGCAGAATGAAGCCTTTAACGCTGGTTCAATCAGGTTAAAATTATGACAACAATATCAAGAATGGTACTTTTTAACTGTTAACTTTAACCAAAATCACATTTAAAATTTCAATCTGATTTCAAATAAGGCACTTTTATATATTTAGACCAAAATCACAAATCACACATTTTTCTCAGTGAGCTTTAAAATCTGTACAGAAGGGGAAATCCCCCTCACCACAGAAATTCTTTAATAGGAAGAACCCTCAGGAAGAGCAACAGAGGGATCCCTCTTCCAGGACTTTCAGGATGCACGATAATTGCATATTTATTTGTTAATGTAATCTTATTTAACCAGGGGATCTGTTGATACATTATCTTTCATAAGGCTGGCCAGTAAATCAACATTAGTGTTAATGGCCTTTTGGTAGAATTATATTTCAATATGTGATCATAATGTTTTATTGTCTTACAGACATTTGCTGGCCAAATTCTGGGTATTAAGATTCTATATTTACGTTCTGGTTTTACATGTAAGCATTTAGTTTGATATCATATACTGCAGATCAGTGGAACAAAATGTATTGCCTTGAATATCAGTATGAAAAGTAAAAAAAAAAACAATCTTATGCAATTGATTTAAACCAGCTTTAATCTCTTTGATTGATATAACAAACTGTAGTCACAAGGGAACACAGTTACATTCAGGAGTCTTGGCATTGTGAGGTAGTGCAACTTGCTACAAATATGTTTAAAAGCAATAAATAACTAAACATCATGTGTAATATTACTTAGGAAATATTTGACTATGCCTTGCCTATATTTTAGTCTTGTGTCAGCTGTTCATACAGTGGTGTAGTGTTGGATTGCTGTTGTCTTCTTTAGCTGTGGTTGGATTCTATAAATGCATAGATAATATGTAGATAGGTGATTTATATAAACAAGAGCAGGAGGTCTTTTACAGTTGTGTGTGTTTATTGTGTCTGTGTTTTCATGTGTGCATATGAGTGAAGGCTAAGAGATAGGTTGTGACTTGACTGATGCCCTTTTCCAGATGAATCAGAGATTCTGATGTGTCAGCAGGGATGAATAATGCACACTCCTCAGCTAACCCTTTTCTCTTTCTCCTGTCTCCATGTCTTGTCTTCAGTCATTTGCCTCTCTTTTCATCACAACTGCCACATCAGAAGATGTCTTTGCCTTCCTTTTCACCTCTGCCCCTCTCCCCCTCCTCCCTCATGCAAAAGAGGGCACCACCTCCCTGCTGCTTCCTCACTGTCCTCTGGTCAACTTTCCTCTCTGCCTTAACCGCCAACTCATTCTCCTCCCAAATGAGATCTCACCTTTGTCTTTTTCAGCTGAAGCTTCGCAAAGTCTTCTTTGCAGAAGTTTCTGTGCACTGAATGACGAGAGACGTGGTTTCTGAGCTTCTTCTGCTGACATTTGCACCGAAAATGACTAAATGTGTTGATGTCCACAGCTCATTATCCAGCCATTGGAGATGGCATTGCCTCCATTGACTCAGTTTGACAGTTACATCCCTGATTGACAGGAGTTATTAAGAGGGCAACGCTGGCTGACAGGATGGCTAACAAAGCAGAAGGCAAACTGCCTAATCAGAACTTGGAGATAGAGTGGGCACTATCTACTTTGAAGTACCAATAAATGTTCAAACGCCAGAATATTCTCCACATCTTGCATCAAGTGCTTAAGTCCTCAAGAGTGTTTTTCGCTTTTGGAGTGAAAAACTCCTCAGTGCATGCATAAAGGGTTAGATGAATTCATTTGGGCTGGATGGATGCCAAAACACTTGCAAAATATTAAAAAAAATATATTTTTACTTGAATTTTCTTGCCAACTGTTTTAACCCTGTACCATTGTTTCATAACAGTCACCCAAACTCTGTAGGTATTTCTCAAATCATAGAGTCTTCTAACCATGTGGAATCAGAAATGATTTCGTCCGGTCCAGGAAAAATATGATTTTATTTAGTTTCTCAGGTCATACAGTTTTGTTTCAGTTAAGTAAAGATGGTGACAGGAAATGACATCATCTCTTGCTTTTTTTTGTGAAAGGTTAGAATGAAGGTATTATTAAAACCTCTTGTGTTCTTATTACTATTGTATTATTGAAAATTAAGTGAAATGATTATCAGTTTTTTTTAAATAATGCATTCATGAAGTCGAGCAGCTTTCACACAAAGCCAGAGTGACAATGTCATTTCCTGTTTCCACTGTTTTCATATGAAAAGAATAGACATAGCTAAGAAACAAATTAAAATGCTAATTTTCCTGGACCGGACCAGATTATTTTTGATTCTGCATCATTAGAGATGTCTACAAGGATTCGGGAGATACCGTCAGAATTTGGGTAAGTGTTATAAAACGATGGCACAGAGTTAAAATGTTTGGAAAGTCTCAGTTTTGCTGTTTAACAGAAGATTATCTCTGGGGTTAGGGTCAGCAGTGTCAGTCAATCAGTCCTCCTCTCTGGTCCAGACTGAACTGTCTCAGCAACTATTGGATGGATCACCATGACATTCTGTACAGACATTCATGATCAACCTGCTTAAGCATTGTCAGTGAGCAGTGCTGATGTTAGGATTTAGCTTGTGGCCTCACAAAGCTGCTGGTGTGTAGATTCTTAGCCTTTGTCAAATAATATCTTTCTTTAAGAAGTTCCACTTTATAATAAAGTTAAATTTTACCTGGTGCCTGTGCCAGCTATTCAAAACTGCTGTGCCTTGTAGTTGCCTGCGCTACAGATCCAAGAGAAGAATAGGTTTTGGCACGTCTCCATATGCCAGTTAGTGAAAGAACATCTTTACTGCATCAGTGAAACAGCTCTGCTCTAATAAAAGAGCTTTACTATGCGGGATGGGAAAAGGACAACGTCCAGGAAACTTACAGCTCCATTCAATCATGACAACGCACAGACAGAAAACTTAAAAACCAAGAGATTAGACTCCCTCAGGGGTCAGCGGGAACCTTCTGCAGTCTGTGATATGTTTCTCTGTGTGTGCAGGTGGTAGTGGTGGGTACTCGTTGACATGGCTCTGGAATACAGCCCCAGACTTGTTTGTGGCATTTCATGATTGCTCTGTCTCTACAGCGCTGAAGGATGCCAGGTTGGATGCAGTATTAGTGTGATGGAGGTGAGAGTAATGGCTAGTCATTGGTGGAAAGCAAGTCAGTTACCCTTGACAAGCGTTTTATCTCTTCACTTACCGAGACACACTCTCTGTCTGATTTTACCAATGAGACGGCGGACAAATGCAGTTTTTCCACCCCATTACTCCAGTTTTCAATTCTATTCACAACTTTATTGTTCCTCAAGGAGAAATTCATTTGGCGTCCCAAATCTCATCTCCATCAGGAAGTCATGCAATGGCTGGTTAGTGACAGAACTGCAAACACTGGTCGCCCGTGTAGCATGTAAATAGGATTTGTTCCCTAGCATACAGAGACTCAGTCCTGCTATTTCATGTTGAAGTCTTTAGGTGAATGGCCATGTAAGTTGTCAGTAATCAACTGTTCTGGCTATATTTTAGTGCTATAACTGGGCCTTAACTAAACACCAAACTGTAAAGAGTGTGAAATGTGTGTTATCTAATAGATGATCTCACTGTTGTGTTGCAGTTGTGAGATAATGAGCTCTCAGTGGACGGCGTATCATGTGACTGAGCTTGACAGGTGATACCATGGCAGCACAAATACACAGGAGAGAGCTAGATCCTGGGCAAACACCACACCATGTCTCCAGAAAATTCATAAGCACCCCCCCCCAAAGGAGCTTGGAGATAATTTACATAAGTCAAGGGTTGCTTCAAGATTACAGCACAAGTGGGGAACAGTGAATGGGCAGCACAGATCAACACTTGTAAAGCTATGAAGATTTGTGCCAGGTGCATGCTGGTATTTGTAACATGCCCGCAAAGCATATTCGCCTTTATAGATTAACTTAAAAAAATGAATTTGTTTGGAGACTGTCTATTAATGACATCCCTACTGGCTAACTGTATATGACTGATCAATCAGTATGAGGTTATTAAGACACAGCACTGCATTACTCCAGGCTACGGTTATCACTCTCAGGATGAGCTTCAACAAGCACTTGCATCTGCTTTACGCAGCCTGACTTCTGGCTGACTGATATGTAGGTTTTGTTCAACAGCTGAAACAAGGGGGGAAACATGGCTGACATGTCTCATTAATGAATCGCCACTGAAATATGATAATGGCTGGGATGATGACAATGACATCCTGGAAGATGAAGGTGTTCTCTGTTGTCAGGGACCCGTAGCCCCGCTCCAAGAAAAGCCCACTAATTGGCTGCAGAGTGTCTTGGTTTGCTATTTCCTGTGTGTGGGGGTGTGTGGGTGTGTATGCCCTGCTTGCTGGACTTTTAATCATTCATTATACTGGGAAATGACTGTGGGACAACAGCCACACCAGGATCTTGATAGATATATAGCTGTTTTCATAAGAAATATATTATCACTGTACAAATTGGTGTTTTGCCTTAAAGAATATAGTTTCACCCCTTTTTCGTGTTCTTATTATCTCCACATTCTGAGAGTGCCTGAAGCAATGTAAACATGAATGAAAAACCCAGTGATCAGTTATTCAGAATACAGTTATTAACTGTTTTGGGTTTACGCAGCGAAGCAACTGTGTGGCTTACATTTAAATTAGGGATTGGCCCTGAAATTGGATAATTTACACAGTGCTTCTCTCATATGTCAAAGCTGTTTAGCAATTAGGGATGTACATGCAAGTGCATAAATATGTGGACATCAGTATGTATATACAGTTCTCTCTCCTGCTAGGATAAGCGTCTGTGCCAGCCTTAGATATGCTAATTGGACAGTGAGTTGACAAGGACTCAACCATCAGCCTGCGTAATGAGCCGCTGCACAGACTGCCTCTAAAGAGCAAGCAGCAGAAAGAGGTGTCGCTGGAAGAAATTACCAAATACGTTTGGTTGTTTGCGAGCTCTGTGTTGTTGTTTCAGCTGAGTGGACGTCCATATCTGGACATGCACATGTCTTGTTCTTCAACTGATACAGGTGAAGGCCTTCACCTGTCAGGTGAAGCTGTATCTGCAAGTTGTTCAAGCTTTAGGCAAGAAAAAAAAGAAACCATCATGTTTTTCTGGATGACATTGCATTTTTGGCATTTACCCGAAGGGATTTGAATGAGGTTTATCAGCCTAAGGGGCTGAAAAATTGACTCGGCTCATGAAGGAGAGCATAATCCTTCAATTTATTTGAAAGCATGAAAATTGTCAAAATTGAAGCTGCAAGGTTTCACCCAACCGTGTGATACATAGATCACTTTTAAAGCAAATCTGGGACACATTTAAAGCATGTAGACTGGGCACATTCACACTGGCTCTTATGCCTTGATTCTCTTACCTGTGTTAAAAAATATATACACAACGTTAGGCTGGTGTTCCAGCTGAGACACAAGTCCATTTGGCCTTGTGTTTTCAGGTTAATAGGTGTGGAATACTTTTCTTATCCTGTCATAATATTACTTTTAACATTTGGAGCCTAGTATAATGATACAGAAATAAAGCTTTATTTCCTTGAAATGAGCATGAGCAGTTGGTGGGTGAAAGTAGCGCCTGAGAAAACAGGTGGCACTACAATGGAGACTGATTAAAGGATTATTAGATGTTGGAATAAAGGTTAAAGTATAATGTTCTGTTATTTAATGTAAACTGCTGAATCACATGGTTATATAAGACGTTGGCTCAGATGTTAGAATTCTTCAATGCAGTAGCACTTACTCTTAACCATCCCGATCAGACCAGCATCGCTTAGGCTATAAACACTTTTACTATGTGTCCTCTGACCCCCAATAATCTACCCTATATGTACTTTTACATCATTTGGAGTAGATTTCCTACTTAGCAGGAGCCAGTCCATCTGTTGCTGGGCTCATCTGAGCCTGATGCATTCATTACTAGACGCCTCTTTCTAACTGCGTTGGTCTGGCTCACCCCGGAGCCCCTTTAAGATGCACGGGTTTACATTTGCTGCACCATTGTTGGGCGGCAGCAGCTTTGCTCTGTCCTAGACGTGCAGAGATTGAGGTCAAAGGGAAAGTTAGTCTGGTTATTTGGAGAGATGTTTCCAGTCACTCCTCTCTCTCTAGTCCTCCCCTTTCATCATGAATCCCTGTGATGACTTGGCTATGGAAGAGAGTTGTGACGAACAAAACCTGAAGCACGTCCAGGTTTTTTTTTTCTTTTATGAGGAACAGTATAACAGCTGAAATGGTTGGAAACAGTACCCATGCTGGTACTGTATGTAATTTTGTTGATGAAAGGCTGATAGCTTCTATCTGCTGGGATTAGACAGATGGGTCAGAGAGTGAGAGTGTTGCTGACTAAAGTGAAGGGAAAGTCTAGTGTTGAGGGAATTTTACACTTGTATAAGCAGAAGTTTATCATTCTTTAATGCTTAGTGTCTTCTATGCTGCTACAGTAGCTACAGGTGATCAGTTAATTAAATTGTGACCTCAAGCAAAACTGACAGACAGAGGATGTGGTTAGTTACAATTGTTAAGTTCTATTTTCACAGGATCCCAAGAAAGTTGTTTTTATGATTCTGATATCATCACTTCATAATTATAAGACAATCCTGCAGGTTTTCTGAAGATCACACAATGAGTTATGTAGGAATAGAATGAGTATAAAAAGTAGCATACCACTGTACAGACTGTCAGCAAACCATTATTGTATTGTTCCTCTGTTCCAAACATGACAATGAAAACAACACATTGTTTTAAATTAAGTCCTGCTGAGGCCGGAAACCAATTTTGTGAGAGAGATCAGAACAACACGGTAAAAACAGACACATTTAGCATCGAGTCATTTATGATTTCCTGAGAAAATACACCATGTTATGTCAACTTCTTTTTTTTCATGATCAACTGAACTGTTCTTTTGAGACGAATGAATGATTTAGTGTGTAATTAGAAATTGACATCATAAATTAGTTTAGTAATTAGTAAATTAATAATGAGAAATGCAAATCACCATCTACCAGAGCTCAGAGTGATGATTTAATTTGTTTAATCTGACCATCGGTCAACGCCCAATCAGATTAATGCATTTATAGTGACATGAACTGGAAAACAAAAATGTATAGAATCAAGATAAATAGCTAAATTAAATAATATAATTATTTAATCAGTGTATCAGAACACTGCTTGAACAAGAAAGACATAATAAATACTGACATATATATAGGCTTTACTTCTGTGCCTACAGGTTTGGTGTTATGTGGCTGTTTCCATGAGTCATATTTGCTCTCAGCAGGGTGATTGGAAACTCCACTGGAAACCTTGTTTATAGCTTCATACCGGTGATGAAAACTGCTGCTTCTTGTTGAGAATGTTTTTGCTATATATCAGTGTTTCCCATGATAATGATGTGTAGTATGGGGCATCCAGACTCCTAAATTTCAGCATCCTGCAGCATTAAGCAGAGCTGATAGAGGCTTAGGTGTGGTACCCGAGTCTCCAGATTCATTTATATTCAGGGCAAAGAATCAGTTTTTGAATGACAGGTGTGTTTTCTTGTTAGAGAGGAGCCTCAGATATTTTATTTCCACTGCTAAAAATGTAACCAGGGCGGTGCAGCTCATGCCTGCAGTGAGCCATGCTTCATCCTGTGCCTCTGTTCCTCAACGTGTGCTTGTGTGTGCTTGTGTGTGCTGAAGTATGCACGTCCATATAGTTGTTTTGCACTTTGTGGTTAAGAGAGAGAGAGAGAAGAGGAAGTGTGAGAAAGCGAGTGCCAATCTCCCCCATGATGGTTTGCCATCTGCCATATTTATGTGTGTTTGTATGGGTGTCTATGCTTTAGTGTGAGTATGACGCTGTGGGTGTACGTGCATATGTGAGTGTTGTTTGCTTACAGAGTTCAGAAACAGGAAATGTGAGGTAATATCAGCCCCAGTTCCTCCTTTCCTTTCCAAGCAGACACGCAAAGTTGTGCATAATTTAAGATAAGGTTATTTCTATGCATATAAAATACATGTACACAAATTTCAGAATCATTGTTTAAAAATGTGACCATGGATTTAATCTTGTTTTACCACCATAAAAAGTTCAGTGATGCATTGCACAGTCATGGAATTTCTCCTCTCCTCATGTCTCCTTAAAAGCGGAAAAAATAAAACAAAGTTTTCCGGTCTTTTTTCCGCTGAACCAGGTCTTCCAAGCATCACAATGCACAGCCAATGCTTGCGCACAGCACTGGATCCCAATTAAAGCTCAAAGAAATAAAAAGAACCAGAGCATCCTATCAGGTGTACTCTCTCACAACTAGCATGCCAGGAAGCAGCAGGAAACAGAGCTGGTCTTTCTGTGAGCACTCGTAGCTTGTTGTCATGGAGACAGGCCTTGGGAGACCATCTCAACCCACAAAGGCATCATGGGTAAAAGCGGTGGGTGGGGGAGGGGGGTGGGAGGCGGTGCAGGTTGGGGATGAGGTGAGAAAAACAAAGCATGTCATCTTCCAAGGGCCCCAGTGGAGCAGGGGCAGGTTTGATGCCACCTAAACAGTGTTATTTCATCAGCCTGATGGAGCACAATAACCAGCGTACATTACACCACCTGAGCTGTGGTGTCATTATCTGCTTTCAGCAATAAATAGCGCATGTATCCCCATCAATCTATCTGTCTGGCTGACCATCTGTGGTGTCACACTGAAAAGGTAATAAGACCGACTCCTGCTGTCTTAACTAGATGATCAGAGAGAGCAGGTTGCGATGTCTGTGAGGGGGCCATAGAGACTGTGGGTAGGCCTTAGTCATGAGAATATTCTAGCTCACAATGCTTGCACCTCTTAATTCAAGCGCCATGCACGGCTGTCCTCTATGTGCAGAGAAGTAATGTTAAATATCAGCATAGCACAAGCATGGACGTGCCCAGGCCACCCTGGTGTGCTGCCGCATTTGTTTTGGCTCACTCCCGCAACGTTCACAGCTGTAGGATGCTCTTAAGCGCTGTTGTGTGAACTGTGCCAATGGACGAACAACAGCTGGAGCAGCCAGTGCGGGGCAGCTGGGCAGAGGAAGAGGATTTGGCTTCGAGCAGGGTTTAGAGTGTGCATAGAAAGAAAAAGGAGATGACTGAGAGAAGAAGTTAACAAGGAAGATGAGGAGGAAAGTGGAAAGTGGATGAATGGGATGGGAGAAGAGGAGATTTCAAGAATATGGAGACTTATATGTAGTGAGACAAGAATTAGGTAGAGGGTGAGGGACTATAGTCGAGGTAGAACAGAGGGGGCTTTGTCAGCAGGTGAAATACAATGGGGAGGGCTGGATAAACTAAAGGCCCCAGCATATCCACTCCACAGGACAGGGGGGAAGCAGACACTGCAACATACAAGCAGCACCTAATGTTTCAGTGGCCATGTGGCTCCACGCAGAGCAGTAGGCTTAGTTAGATTAACAGTGGCAAATTGAGTTTCTGTAAGAGGAGAATTTACTTAACATGCTGCCAATGGTGCTTGAATGAGCTCTGATCTGATTTTTCTTATCACATTGTTCAATTGAAAAGGGGACGCTGAAAGCTTCTCTGTTCGTCTATTACGCGGCGTCAGATAAGACGAGAGCAGAGCGGGAAGAGGGAAAAAAAAAAGCCAGAATCAGATAGACAGTCGTGTTTTCAGATGAGATATTTTTAGTGTAGGGACTGGCAGACAGTAATGTGTTTGAGCAGGTCATTAGCTCAGTAAGTGGCTGGTGGAGTCTTTGAATATGTAACTCACCAGAAATGCCTCTTTCATTTAGTAAAGGCTTGGAAGGATTGGCCTAATCTCTGCTCCTCTGTTTCTGCCTGTGTGTTTATAGGTGGTTGAAAGTGTGCTTATAGGTGTGTTTGCATACATGTTCTGATCACAGTGTGGCCTGTCACCTGTGAAAACATAGCACGACTCCACCAGAGCTTATATGTTTTCTGTATGCTGACTTGAAGGGCGATGTGTATGTGTGTCTGTGTGATATATGACGGGTTAACAAAGGCTCCTTTCTCATTTGGCCTCCCCACCTGCATTCTGACACATGGAGCAGAGGGGTGGGGGTCGGCAGGGCTCCATTGGACTGAGGAATTATTGACTCCCAGACAGGGAGCTTCTGCACAGCTTGTCTAAATCTCTGTAAGCAGACAGAGCTGAATTATGTTCAGAGTTCCAGATGTGTGATTATGTGTGCATGTGTTTATGTGAGGAACAAGAGCAAATTACTGATGGAGATCCACCCCCCAAAGGCTAATAAAGATTAACGGGGGGGGATCTATTAAAGTAGCGGTTTGATACATTTGCTTTTATTGAATTTTGCTGCATTTCTACTGACCCCTCAGCCCTCTTTATTTAAGTGTTTTCCATTAGTGTGGCACTCTGGATGTATTATTGTATTAACACTTTTATGTGCCACCAGAATAGTAAAACAGTGAACACTAAGAAGGAATTAGATCACAGCTAAAATGAAATTACTGGGGTGTCTCAGCAAAAAAAGAAACTTTTAAAAATGTATCATTGCAGCTAATTTCACGGCTCACTAGAAAAGGAAACTTATTAATATAGAAATAGTTTGGTGAAGACTATTTTTGTCTGTTTCTTTTCTTAGTTGTTGAGCAGTGGCTCTGTTGTTCTGGCATTAGTTCAGTCAGTGCTGGCCTGCTTGATCTGTTAATCCCAAATCTGAAGTGCTCTAAATCTAACGACCTAATCCTACATTAGCATGACTTTTCTTCATGAAGATGTTTTTTTTTACATCTGTATGAATTGTTGTTTCACCCACCAAATGTTTTCCTCTCCTCTCACAGTGCACTGACATGTCAATGCCATGCCAGAAGCACAAGGATGAGTCCAGAGTGGATGAAATATGCCTTTTATTCATCTAAGGTGACCTTCATTTTTTTTGTGTTTGTGTGTGTCTGTAGAGTGCCTACCCCTGCTGAGTGAAGCCCTCCCCATATCTCCATCATCTCCAACCAGCCCACGGTGGTGCCATGCCTCTGCCCAGGACAAGTGTTCTAGCCCAGTCCAGGAGGCCAATCCTGGGGCTCAGCCTGAGCCCCTCTCCCCTGTGCATGCTGCTGTCTTTGATAATCCTGCTAACCAGCTCTTTGAGCAGCGTGTGTGGTGCATTGGGTATGTTTATCAGATCTATCTATCTATTGCTAGCAGATAGCTACCTAGCTAGCTGGTGCAAGAAGCTTAGTTTCAACCCCATTTTATAATACATTGACTATTTATTGCATTTCAATACAATATATTGTATCACTCTATCTTCTAGTTGTCTGTGTATCCTGCTATCTGTGTGTGTGCGCGCACACTCTGGACAGTGGTGTTGTTAATGTGTTTTGATAAGCCAGGAGGTCCCATCAGCATGTTCCTCATCACCTCCTTGATTACAATATTTTCATATTTCCTGCCTCAGTGGTGTACATACACATACACACACACAGACACACCTACACACACATGCCCAGACACACTCAGCTGTCACTGCTCTGAAAATATAACCAAGCTGATTTTTCTTTTTGAAAGTGGATACAGGCTAAAGATGGAGATAGAACGAAGAATTGTCTAATGTATTCTTCATTTTCTATTTGTATAACCAATTTGAGGCCACAGTGCTTTGAGAAGACTGACGTCATAACTGAAATGCTTTTTATTACATGAAGTACACAATAACGTTCAGATGAAATGTCGTGGGACTGAAGGTCTCTGCCTTTGGACCACCTACAGTTTATCTTTGCAGGAACAGATAGTGCTGTGAAAAAAGCTTCTTCTTCCTTGTCTTTATAATTTCCTCGGTGAAGAAAGCCAGACAAGAACAACCAAGGTGTTCCCTTTTCTTCCACTGACAATATGTGTTGCAAAACTGCACATTGTTGTTTGAGAATTAGAGAACCGTGGAAAAAAGGATTAGAATCTATCAGAAATTCAAATGTATTCTCAGTGACAACAGGGAACCTGGTCTGCTCAAGAACCACTGAAATGTAATGCTTGGAATTGAAAGATTTGTTGACTCAAGATAAATCCATTGAGTTAATACGTGTATGACAGATTCCTCATATAAATGTGGTCTGAAGGTAGTTCGCAGCAAAGATCTATTAACAGGAATTCAAATGTTTTTTCTGTAATAAATGTTCAATCTTAACGTCAGTCTTTGTGTCACAGATTTGTTGCACACATTTGGTTTTTAGATGACAATCAAAACACAAAAACAGGAAGAGATGGATTAGTAATACCTTTGCTGTAAGTAATGCCTTTTGGTGCAGTATGCAATGCAACATAGACCAGGAGTTATACTAATGTTCCCAAAAGGAGAAATCAAACTTGTATTTTCTTATTCTGACCGGGAGGAAACTTTCAAATAATTTTCTGTCACACAACATGCAAAGCACACCCCCCCATACTGGTCCCAGTCATATCTGAGCAGCAGCGGTCAGTCAAAAGTGAAATCCACTATCAAAGAGACAGAGCTCCTCATTAGTCCCTCATTTTCCAGCCAGCTTTCTAGAACCTTCCGATCATAACAAGTTTTCTGTTCAGTGCAGATCTGTCCAGAGCCTGTGCCTTGCAGGGCTTTTGCTCAGCTTTTGGAAAAGGCTTAACCTCTAGAGTCCCTGCGTCCTCATATGAGGACCGCACAGCTTGGGTTTCCAAAGCTCAGGACTCTAGAGGTTAAACAGTAACATTGCCAGTGGGGTCAGTGTTGCACTAGGATTGCCATTGAAGCGCCTAAAACCACTGAAACCCATGTTCAAGCCCTAAAAAAAGCACATAAAATTCATTCATGATCCCATAGCCAGGAGCTCATGACATTTTTATTTTTCTAGGATTTAGTTCATGTTCCCATATTGTTGGCAGGAGAAAGGAGCAGTTTGTTCAATACCGTGTGTGCCGTTCTCAGAGTTTAACAGGCAGGTAATATGCTGTTCTTGAGCCGTAAAGTGGTGAGCATGAATTTGTTCTGATTGACTATACGGTACCAGCTTTTTGCTTCTTCCTGTTTAGAATTATGGCGAGCATAAAATGAAGCCTCTTTATTTCTGCCATTCAGAGTGGTCCTCTTAGAGGCACAACAGAGTGCAGCAGGCACAGGAGCAGCCTTTTGACATGGTATTATTCCAGTTAGCATCGAGGCATTGTAGTGAAACTGGAAAGTGGTGTGTGTGGTTGTTAAACTGTGGAGTGACCAGGAGTGGGAAGACTTGTGACCAGGCTATAAGATCTGCTAGTGGCCATTTGATAGGCAGTTTTCTGTTCTTTTCTTTTTTTGTTGTTCCTGTTCTGTCTTCAGAGCAGAAGTGAATCAACACAGCAGGACCTCACCCACCCAGACATAGGGGAGGTGGGAGGAGGGATTCAGGTTGCTATGGTAAGGGTCATCCTGACTTCACTGTGATGGATAGCAGTGATTCTGTAGCTGAGGAGGAGTTAAGCTGGACTCCATAGCAACAGGCCACAGACAGATAGCACAGGGTAGGTGCATGAAGTTGTTTGATTGATCTGACTCAGCCACTGTGAAAAATATAGGTTCAGTGCTGTTGGCTCAATATCAAAGTTGGAAATAGCTGTTTTCTTGCTGAGGCAATTTTCATCCTGCTGTACTTATACATCTCACATCAGATGCATCACCACAGTCTAAATTGTTCTCCTCAAATTCGCCCCCTGAGGCAAAGCTGGAAATTAACCTGACTAATGTTGGCATATAAATCGTATTTGTTATGATTGTCAGAGTCTGAAAGTACAAATTCTCTATAGGCATTAGAGTGTGCAGACACAAAATGACACCTCTGGTATTAATACAGTTAAACCAATTATATGCCGTGAATTTGCAGCCAACACTTCTCCTACCTGTGAAACACTCATGTGTCACGACAGCCCGAGCTGCATGCGGTACGAGAGCAGCCTACACTGAAGGAAACACAAAGAGTGAAAAGAGAGAGTGAGACAGATGCAGAGAGAGATGTTCCTCTGAAGCCCAACCCCATCTTTTATTTATGACCCACAGGAAGTCCTTCAGTGTGTCCTCTAGATGATACCCAGGAAGTAAGCACAACACAGAGCCATCAGAACGCAAGTCAGCCTGGCCAGTGAAATGGGGCGTGGTCAGCAAGTGGGTTGATGCTGGATGTGGAATTGGGTTGGTGTCCTTTGGGTGTAAGGGTGTCAGTTTTCATGCGTGTGTTTTGATTGTTTTTCTCCATCCCCACCCCCCACCCCCCTTTTTTTGGCTCACAGCTCCCCCGAAGTTCACCAAGATTCCCACAGACCAGATTGGAGTATCAGGGGGTGTTGCATCATTTGTGTGTCAGGCCACTGGCAATCCCAAGCCTGTTGTCTACTGGAACAAGAAGGGCAAGAAGGTCAACTCTCAGCGTATTGAGGTGGTTGTCACAGTGCACAATGGTGCACTCTTTCTGTAGTAGCATGACAAATACAAATATTTATATCCAGTTAAAAATGGATTTATGAACATAGAACAGTAACTATTATGTCTAGGTTGTTTATTGCTAGATAGATAAATCGTGCCTGATTAGATATTGTTTTTAATATGCATTGTTAAAATTTTGTTTTGTATTCTAGATATGCTACAACCTTATTTCTTAAAGGAATTGTTTTACATTATGTGAAATACATATGGGAGTTAGATACTAGGACTGATAACACTCTCGTGTCTGTATGGAAGTAAATCCCTGCCAAAACATCAGAGGATGTACAAACCACATTTTGAGTACTCTTCAGTTTGCAGATCAGAAATTGAGAGCACATAGGCACAGATTTGTAAGAGCAGAATCACATTAAAGCATGAAGGAAGATCCCTGTTGCTCACTTAAATAATCTGTTATGCTCAGAATTCTGTCCTTCATTTTGGCAGGGATTTACTTCTATAAACATGAAGCTAGAGCACAAGCACAAAGACTAGCAACAGGGGTACTCAGCTAGCTCGGCTCCAAAACAACAAAACAACAAAAATGTGTGTATATACAGTGCATATATAAAATATGCACTGTATATACAATATGCAGTATAATATAATATAATATAAAGTGCTAAAATCAAAATCGTATGATTGTTAATCGCAAATTAATCACATTTTTTAAATCTGTTCTATTGACTATTTTCATTTTCTGTTAATTCAAACTTTGACTTCCCTACATTTAGAGGTACTTTTTGCTCCACTACATTTATTTTATACCCTTAGTTACTAGTTACTTTTCAGAAAGAGAATAATACAAAAATACAGTATAATTATAAAACTTCACAGATCTATGGTGGAAAATTCACCGGCTACCCAGCAGTAATTCAAATTAAATGCATATAAACTAGCTCTCCCTTTACCAGCTGCAACATTAATTGTTATGGACACAATAATGTGTCAGTAATTATAATACAATAATGTGATATAAAGGAATGTGAAAAGTGCCATTCTGTGTAATGAGTATTTTTACGTTTAGTACTTTAAGTACAACCACAAATCAGAAGAAGTTGGGACACTATGTAAAATCTAAATTAAAACTGAAAATAGTGACGTGTAAATCATCTGTGTCCTGTATCACATTGAAAACATTACAGCAGCACATTATCGGATGCGATACCCCACCAATTTTATTCTTTGTTCAAAATAAACACTCACTTCAATTCTGATGCCTGCAACACATTCCAAAAACAAGTAACCATGGTGTGATGTTGTCATTCCACTTAAAAAACGTTTAGGCACCGAGGACACCAAGTGATTAAGTGTGTCAAGTGTAATTTTGTCAGCCATGCCTTGCTAATGTGGTGCAGTATCAGGTTTATATATGACCTCCAAAATTAGTCATTAATATTCAGTGAATATACAATATATCAGGATCAGGTGTTGAACAGTTTGTCTTAAAAAAGCTTTTAGGTGGAATTTTTAAATTTGGACAAGGCCAGGCCAAGCTAGCTGTTTCCCCTTTTCTAGTCTTCTAAGCTCTTTCACTACCCATTTCTAATTCCATAGGTAAAGCAATACATTAGAGCGGTATTAATCTTCTCACTTTGCAAGACAATGGATAAGCTCAAAATGTCATAGTATTTGTTTAAAATAATCATTTGACAACATTACAGCATTGTTGCATCTTTCAGGCACAGGCCATAAAGTTTCACAACAATTTTAACACTTTAGAGATTGCATTGAACTGAATTTTCAGCAAGATGCAAATATGCCAAAAGCTAAATATTGTCAAGCAGGCAATTCCAGAGAGTTGTTACTGTTCTACAGCTCAGTAGAGACCTGACTGTATATTGATGCGGTAATGTGACCTAGTGCTTAGAAATACTGCATTGCAACCAGAAGATCCACATCCACCCCCACATGTCGGTAAGTATCTACCCTGCTGAAGTGTCTTTGTGCAGGACACTGACTTGCTACCTGCTGCAGGATCGTGTGTACAGGTACATATTCTGTATCTGTGCTGACTTTCTCCCCAGGAGGTCAATAAAGTATTTCATTACTGTCATATTGCTATTGTAAAAGCAAACTATGCTACAGTACTGACATGCAACATTAAAGTTTGTAGTTTTAATGGTGAACCGATTGTGTACTCTGCTGTGACTGATGTGTTTTTTTCTTGTGGTTCTGTGGCTGTCCAGACAATAGAGTTTGATCAGGGTGCAGGTGCTGTGCTGAGGATCCAGCCGCTCAGAGCACCTCGAGATGAGAACATCTACGAGTGTGTGGCACGCAACAGTGAGGGAGAGGTGTCCGTCACTGCAAAGCTCGCCATTATTAGAGGTGAGGCAAAAAACAGACACACACACACACAAACATACACCCCCCTGTCTCCATCCTTTTCCACTTGAGTGATGCTGTCTTTCAAAGTGCACACGCACCTGGCTTCAGACGTCATCCCCGGTTGCCTGGGCTGTCAGTTGTGGATGTGGCAACAGAGCCTCGCCACACCCTGCCTCCACAGCAGGCTGCAGTGAACTGTTCTTTTTATAGTCCCTCTGAGTGCGCCTGAGTGTGATCTGGCCACAGAGAGGGCTCGCTAGTGCGCTATAGCTAACAGGTATTTCAGCATCCAAGCTTGCTGTAATCATTGCATTTCCTGGCCACAGTGAGGGTGTTAATCTAATACATTGCTTTCTTGGAGGGAAACTTATCTAATGTGGTGCTCCAACATGCGATGAAGTAAAATTGCAGCATGTGGCTGCAAGGCTGGGATCTGAGCACTGGTCATTATAGAGAAGAAGAAATAGAGGGATGGCTGTTTGGGCTGTTACTACATGAAGAAAAATCAGGGGATTAGCCGTTGGTTTGGCAGACAACCCATTTCTACCAAGGGAAATTGAGGAAGAGAAGGAAGGCGGGAGGAAAAGGTCAAAGACAGGCAACAAGCAGTATGATGGAGGGTGAGGAGGTGGGGGTAAGTTGAATAACACAACAGGATGGCGTGAAACAATAAAAATGAAATGGCATGTCGTAGGAGCGGTGGAGGGGGGGTAGAAGTGCAGGAGATGGATGAGGATTGTGGAGCTGGCAGGACTGTGTGGTAAGCAGGAGGCTGGTAGCCCAGGGAATAGACTCCTGTCCATCTGTTACCCGGCCCCTCATCTCTGCACACACAGCCCCAATCTACAGCACATTACCACATAAACTACACCTCGAGGGCAAGCCTCTCAATGCGTGTGTCATTCCTGTTTGTGTACACTTTTCTTTTAAGTAGATTTGTATACCTTGACATCCCCTGGCCCCTCTGTGACAAAGAATCACCTGTCTTTGATTGTTCCTAATCAGCTGATGTATTATTTCCAATAATCAAGAGTATTGGACTACAATCAGTGACAACTGTATTTGACCCAAAAGCATCAAGCATATTCAGAACATCACCAATGACAGTTTATTTTGTCAAGCACTAGATAAGGATGCATAGGTTGCAGACAGATAGCATCAAATTTTAGGATGTTATACTGTGTTTTGTTGTAAACAGTAAACTGAATATCACTTGGGTTTGGACTGTTTGTTAGATAAACCAAGACATCTGAAGAAGTCACCTTGGAAATTTTAACTGCCACTTTTCACGATTTTATTGACAAAGTAGTTAAATGATTAATCCACAAAACAACCAGAGTTTTTCTGACACATTTGCTCATCTTTTCTATTGGTGATGTTGTGTCCATCCCAAGCACCGTGTATGCAGAAAAGTAGTGGGACATTAGGCACCTCGTCCTACCAAATACTGCTCCAAAGCCATACACCCCTATAGTCTACCACTGGCTGAGGGATATAGTTTGTGATAGATCATGTCAACAAAGAATGCCGTTAGATGCACAGAAGTCTGAATAAATTGTGTTTGGGTCATTCTCTTTCCAAACACAGCCAAGTAGAGAATAGAGCCACCGGCCACTGAAGTAGAAAAGAAACTTTCCATTACTGACCAAACCCCTTCACTAAAAATTTTTTCATCCCCTGAGGTGTTTCATCTCACCATTTTGTATAATGGTTATATAGCGTACAGGGCCTGTGGTAGGCCACAGGATATGGGCTACTACTCTACAGGCTGGCTAATGGATCGAGATGTGGTAGGTTAGGGTTAGGGAGATCTTTCTTTGCTGTGCTTTCAGTAACATCATCATACATCATCATACATCACCCTTACCATCACATTACCTACTCTTTTTCCTTCTTTCTTAGTCCTCACTATATCTGTCTGTTTTTGGCCCACAGCAATGTCCATTTCTAATTTCTTCTCTCTTGTTTTATTCATTCTTTCATTTTCTCAGCCATCTATTCTGCCTGACCCTCAGTGTCTATCTGGACTCTCTCTCTCTCTTCTCCTCGGTTTGCATTTTACAGGCTCTGCTGCTCCACCCCCTCCCAACTCACCCCAATTCCCTTTCCACCTAAACTGCTCTTTTCTATGGACACTGCAGTTGTGTTGTTCCACCTTCAGGAGACGTGACTATATGCAGTTCTGCATGTTTGAAAACCTCTGGTGGGCGAGAGATTTTCATCACTGCAGCAGCGTGTGTGTGTGTGTGTGTGTGTGTGTGTGCAACTGTCACGACTGTGCATGTGTTTGAATGCGTGGATTTCTTCACTTACAAGTGTGTGAGTTTGTGCATATCTCTGTGCGTGTGGGGGGGTTTGAGCAGAGTAATCCTGATTATACTTACCTCCCAGTGTCCCATTTTAGGAGAATGGGAGACGAGGGACAGGGAGGAAGAGGGTGAAAGAAAGGGGGAAGAGAGATGTTCTGCCACCATGGCAAACACCCTTCATATGAACAAGAGAGTCAAATCAGTGGCCCAGGCATCTGCTGCATTGGCAGGCCGGTAGCTCAAGCAGTACTTTGGTCCAGAAACAACTAAGAGTATCAACTCAGCCAGCAAGCGGATTACACTCCTTGAGTGGAGAAGCAGCTCTTTCATCACATATACACCCTCATCTGTGCTGATTTTTGTTCCGTTCTTCTTTTTGCTTTTTCTTGCAGTCTGTTCTTCATGCATGTTTGCATGTAATAGAGTGCAGCGTGTGGGATCATCATCTTTTTTGTGTTTAGTCCCCAGCTGTTGGAGCTGTAGGTAGGGCTCTGGATGCTGGGAACCGGTGGGATTTTGGCAGGATTGATCTATGATGCTAAGTCTGATTCTGCATTATATTGTGATCTATTATCATAAAGGTCCATTAGCATTTAAAGTGCTCCCCCTTCAGCCCTCCTGCAGTCTATAGGAGTCAAAGCATTACAGCCTCTGTAGGGCTGCTGAGTGCTGGCAGATTAATTCTGAATCAGGCTCTCTGAGATCAGCTTTTATCCAGGCTTCTTTCATGCACATGGCCATTTCCTACTGAAATGAATTGAAAAATGAATAGGCTTCTACAGGCAAATGATGATTTCCTGTGTGGAAAGGAGTGTTGGTGTGTGTGTGTGTGTGAGTGTGTGTGTGTATTTCTGCTGGGTAACTGTGCGTGAGAGGAGACTATAAAGAGAGACAGGGAGAGAAGACCTGGATTCATGTTTGTTTGTTTGCATCATATGCATTATGTGTTTGACTCTGTGTGTCTCTCTCTGTGCTAGTGTGTGTGTGTGTGTGTGTGTGTGTGTGTGTGTGTGTGTGTGTGTGTGTGGACACATGAATTGCATATTTGCCCAGATCTGGTTGGCTCCATTGACTGGTTTTGGGCACCAGGCCTGATTGCCCTTCTGTAAACATAACTGGGCCAAAATGCACACTCTCAACCGCTTGATGCGCACAAATTCATACAAACACAAAGCTCTGGATAACAATACTGGTTGGTCCTTGCCAATGTTCCCCCAAACACTGTTGACACACACAGTGTTTATACACACAGGGTGCATTTTTCCATAGGCTGTCTTGTCAATTTAACCAAGAGATGAAAAATAAGCGGTACTTCTGTGCAGCAGTGTTTGTGTTTGATAAATGATTCATTTGGTGAAAGTGTGATCAAGGCCATGCCCGCAGTATCTATTTCAAGCAGCCGCTGACTCATCCAAGAGCCTGGTGCAATACCTGTAGCTTCTCCAGTGAACTGTAGTTCAGTGTCCAGTGTCTGCTGGTTTATCTGTACCTGCAAGACAGAGTTCGAGTCTGCTATCTATGTATCTCTCTCTCTCTCTCTGGTGGACTCTTGATGGACTGCTATAACCTGCAAGGCAAGAGTCGCTTGATGAACCACTGTAGAGACTTTAATTTTCAAAGAACAGTTAGACGCTTCTTAACTGTTTATGTATTCCTACACACAGTACAAGTATAGAACCTATCAAGGCCACAGAAAACTACAGATTAATTGCCTTCGATGATCATGGATCTGCCTGTAGCTGATGTTTCATTACATAAATCCTCTTCATTTACATTAATCCTGAAGAGACTATTATATTATATAATCAAATTATGCGCTGTATTTGAATATATTATCATTGCTTAAACTTTGCAAATGTCTGCAAAAAAATAACAGTAAAATAACACTGAATGTATTTTTTTAAGGAAAAATACCAAACATTTGCTGATTGCATCTTCACAAATATCAATATCTGCTACTTAATACCATTGTAATTTGAATATATGGTTTTGTCACCTTGTGTTCTAACAAATTTTTCCATTACATTTTATCCATGCCTGTCTGTCCATCCATCCTCATCTCTACTCGTTTATCCTACCTCTTTGTTTTTTCAAAAGATCTGTTTACTAGATGTGAAGTTACACATCCAAAGCTGTTAGTCACAGTTAATCAGTGTAAAAAAAATGTTTAAAATGTAATCTTCACCCTTTGTTTGCATAAGAAAGAGAGAAAAAACATATATGTAGAAACTTAACGTTAATATAGTTCCCCCTACCTCTTTCTAATAACTGAATCCAATGTCCACCAACACTTTATATTGGCAGCATTGATAAAGTCCTGATTGGAATACAGAGCCAGACCCCCTGCGAACACACACACACACACACACCATGCATGCATGCACATGCCACGATCCTGTTGCTGTGGTGTGCTCTAATTAACAGCCAGGGAGTCCATGTAGTGGTAGCCAGCGGGGTGATAAAAAGACCATTTGAACCCTCTCAGGAGTTGGGGGGTGGGGGGAAGCAGATGTAGGCCTAGCATATTCCTCACCCCAGAGGAGTTCACCACCTGACCTGCCTATCGATCCCCTCCTTTCTTTCTCTTCCTCCATGTTTCATCAATGGCCACACCACTGGCCTCCATTCAGGTGGATCATTAGCACTAATCAATCTGGAATGGTAGAGGGGGGAAGGCCAGTGAGGGGGAGAGGGGAGGGGCGGTTTCCTCCCTCCACTTCGGTCTCCATCACCTGATGTCAGAAGGATGATATGATGCCTGATCGTCTCCTGACTCTTGTTTGTGGTTTGACTTTTCTCTGTTCCTCTGTGGCATTTCTCCTTTCTTCATTCTTTTAGCCACTCCATCAGCACCGGTTTGACAGGGTCTCTCCAAAACTGATGACTGTGGAAACTAAGAAAGAGAGCAATAGATCCTATATCCACTCAGCCTCTCACCCCGTTGCAGACTGTGTGGAAACAGATGGTGCACGTCTGTCATGTGATTAGGTAGCAGGGGGCCCAGAGCAGGAGCGGAGGAAAACACACAGACAGTTGACGTGGCCACGATCTGTGTCTTGGATTGTGTTTGGCTCAGTCACTGATACAGATCTCAAGTTAGCAAATGTTTAGTGTATTTTGTTGTTGTTTCTTTTTTACAATCAAGAGACTCCTGGGTTTGATTTATTGGCCTAAGCAAATTGCTATCGTGGTAATTGCTTCGCTGCTGTAGGAAAGTGAAATATATAATTATAGTTGCAGGTATGGAGGAGGTGTTCGTGTGTATGTGCGAGAGAGAGAGAGAGTGGTTAAAAGGGTAAGGAGAGGAGGAAGCAGGAGGGCTGATGGATGCTTGATTACGTGTCTGGCCATCTGGACTGTTGTCACAGGGATGTTTAATCCCATTCACCAGAGAAAGTGTATGTGAATGTTTGAGTGTGTGTGAAATAGAAAGCAACTGGTTTTAAGCATGCACACACCTTCATTTTCCTTGACATGTGTGGATATGTCACCATACATTATTCCACACAATATACAAAATCAGTGAAAATGCTAATAGGAACATAGATTTAGAAAGAAAGAAATACATACAGAGGCACATACACAACATCCACTGCCCAACAATGTAATCAGACATATCCAGACGCATGCAGACACATCCCAGATTGGCTTCACTAATCGTTGGTACATTTTAACAATTACTACTAACAAGTCCTTATTACCCCCAGTGCCCTGCCTATCCTCTTGATCCCAGCTTCTAATTGCTGCTGCTGTTTCTGAGCAGCTCTCTGCATAGTTATTAGACAGGAATCATTACCAGCACATAACGCAGAGCCGCACCACGGAAAAAGTGCTCAAAGTTTACTGTCCCTGCCACCAAACACCTGTGTTTCAAGGTTAAGAATGTACTCTATGCATGTGTGGCATGTCTGTGTGTATGTGACTGTGTTTATATGTGTGTGTGCATGTGTCAGCACTTAAGTTAACTCCTGCTGACTGGGCGGTATGTTTATACTCCTCTAAAAACAGCCTGTCACACACATAATAAAACCTAGCTGTGTTTCTGCCCGCCTGCTAGATCACCTAATGACTAGCTAGCTGTAGGAAGGAACGGCTTTGATGAGGAAGGATATAGTGGCTCCACTGTCCTTGCCAGTATCTCCACTTTCAAGGGCCTGCAGATGTTGGGGGGGGTGGCTCTCACATCACTGTGTGTGTGAACAAGTCCTAGGTTTCATTATAAAAGAAGGAAAGTAAGGATTGGGTGAATGGCAGAGTCAGTGCTGGCTCAGTGCACAAAGATAACCCAGGCATTTGTGTTTTGAAAAACTGCAGATTATCTGTCCCAGTACTAATAAATAATAAACACAGTAATCACATTTGTTCTTTACTGTCCTAGAGGATTTGCCCCAAAATGAAGTATGAGCAATTGCTTGGCTTATCAATAAATCCTAATGACTTGGTTGATCCCCTGACTTGTCCTCTAGTGTCACCATGAGGTTGACATTTGAGGCTGAGTGAAATTGTCTTGACAACTATTTAATGGATTGCCATAAAGTATGGTACTGCCATCAGTGCCCCCCCCTTAGGATGCACAGCAATAACAGTGGTGATCATTATATGTACTATGCATGTTAGCATTGTTAGCATTTAGCTCCAGGCAGCGAGTGTTTATGGTGAGTTATGAGTGTTGCCTGCTTCTATCCATTCTGAATTCTGTTTTTAATCTCCATCTTTCTAGAGGACTTGTTGCCATTTGGTTTCCCCAGTATCGACATGGGTCCGCAGCTGAAGGTGGTGGAGCGGACGAGGACGGCCACCATGCTGTGCGCTGCCAGTGGCATTCATGACCCAGAGATCTCCTGGTTCAAAGCCTGTCGAACCCAGCACCAGCCAAGGTCGTATCAAACAGCTTCGAACAGGTGAGACAGCTGACTTTCAGATCTTTTTCATTTGCCAACAAGTAAACAAACAGTGCATCTAAAGCTTACCAGGTACAGTCCCTGTTGCCCTAAATGCAGTGATTATCATGTTATGAATGAGGGATTACAATGCACCTCTTAGAGTTTATCTACATGCTTTTGTTTGGGTTTAAAACCTTTTCAGAGTCATCTTCTTAAAAGGAAAATGTGCCATCCCTAAAATAGCTGCTTTCATTAACATTTGGGGAAAAAGATAAGTAAAAGATGACACTATAAAGACACAAATCTCTTTCCATTGTGGTATATAAATGTCAAAAATCATGGCAGTGTGCAGCTGCAAAAATGCCATCTCTTATACTGTATAGTATGTTTATTACAAGGGAGTTAAAAAAAAGCTCAGGCATTTTTATAAAGTAAATCCACTGCTAAATAACTGCTAGCAATCAGTCTACCCCAAAATGCCATTATTTGCTTTTCTCAGATCAAAAACAAATCAATAGATACAGAGATAGAAGTTTCTTCACATTAGGCGTTTAACTGATGTTCTTATCTTTTGACCCACACAGCCTGAAATTGTGTGAAATGAGCTCAGTGTCTTAAAATGGGAGTGTAAGATCACTTTGCTGGAGACAG
>NW_018128052.1:1065513-1067634 GCF_001952655.1 Monopterus albus | reverse complement strand
GTATGTGTGCATAGAGACAGATTGAGGGGTGAATACAGAGGAATCACATATTGTGCTTAAGACAGTTTGTTCAGCTTTGTTTATGCTCTTCTGTAAAGATGACACTGTGTCTCCTGAAGTAGGCAGACACGTATTTTCTCTGCCGTCCTCACTCAGCTATCCTCAGGGAGAATGAAAGTGATTGTGAGGCGAAACCATTTTGTTGTTGCTTCATCCATATTCTCCGTGCTCTTCCGTTCTGCCAGCTCTGATATCTCCCTGCTGTAAGCCAGGATCCTTCACTGATCACTGGTGCCCTCTGTGTCTACTTTCTGTCTGTCTCTCCATTTGTAGAGGCTGTCATTATGCTGTTTAAACAAATTTACATACCTTCAAATTTGAAAAATTGAGAGTTCATTAAGAATCACCCCTTAGCTACAGTTTCAAATCTGTGTCCCAGGCAAATAGAAATGACAAGCTGGTGCATTGTTTACTATTGCAAAGTAGCGTTTTTAGCCTTAATTATAGAACAGTGGGAGAAATTTAATGTCAAACTGTTATGTTACTCTAACAAAATTCCTGTTTGAAAAACATGCTAATCAGAAAGAGAGAGTCAGAGAATCAGAGTTATGCTTTATTAAATTCTCAAATTTCAAGAGAAAAGGTTTTTAGGATGAAGACTGGCAAAGGATGAAGTTTGGCAAATATAATGCTGATTTCTGTATCGAATTAGCTGGGAGCTGGAGTGTGAACTTCCCAAAATCTTCCCAGTGAAGAGTCACTTAAATCAGCCCAGACTATAAAGTATAACATCCTGGACTTGCTCCCACACATAGTCATTTTCTACTATAATGAATAACCCCACAAAATAACTTAAAGAGCCCATGGCATGCTCATTTCCAGCCATTTAATGTTTAATCCTGGGTACCTCTAGATTAGCTTTGCACTCATCATCACTCCAAATAGTAATTATTTCAGAATGATAAAACCCAAGAGCCTCCTCCTAAAAATGAGATTATAGTTCACGAATACAGCAGAACTCCTGCTGCCGGTGTTGTGTTGAAATTGGACAGAACAATGAACCGCAATGGCATTAATTAGAATTTCTCCTCCATAGATAGGTAAACAATGGTATGTGTATGGATGAAATGAGATTTGTAACACTCTAAACAAACCAGATAACTGAGAAACCCCGTATTTTAACTGGCATAATGTAGACATAGTAACATCTCCATCCTTACAACAGTTCTCTCTAACGTTACAGAAGCAAGTCATTTACATACATGCAGCGGTGGGTTTTTTTAAACTTAACGTTAAGTCCCACCCAGTAGTGGAAACATCACTCCCTTTCAATTAGCTCCAAGGTTGGTAAATCCAACCAGTGGTTGCTGTGTCTTCCCCCGCATGACCACATACATTCCCAAAGTAGTGAAATTAACAGGTATTGTAGTGTTGACAGTAACATCACGGGTCATTAATCAGAATCAGAATCAGAATCAGCTTTATTGGCCAGGTGTGTTGGACACACGAGGAATATGACTCTGGTACATCGGTTCTCAATGTGCAAACAGTAAACCAGCATAAGGCTGTGTAATATAACAAAAATAAGCAGTATTTACAAGCAACAGAAAGTGCAAACAATGCAGAATAAGCAGTATGAACAGACTGTAACAATGCAGACAACAAAGGAATGTTCTTTGAAATGAGATAAATAGGGATAAAAATAGAGCACTTAAAATGGAGTACTAGAGACCTGTACCAATCCGTATAATCTGTACAATGTATATTTACACAGGTATTGCACTGAGGTTTATTGTCCAATCATACTGTCATTGGTTAAGTGTTCATCAGAGTGACAGCCTGGGGGAAGAAACTGTCCCTGTGCCTGGTTGTCTTGGTGCACAGTGACCTGTAACGCTGTCCAGAGGGGAGGAGTTCAAACAGATTGTATCCGGGGTGTGAGGGGTCTGCACTGATCCTCTCCACCCTCCTTTTGACCCATGAGGTGTACAGGTCCTCCAGGGAGGGCAGGCTGGCACCAATGATCTTTTCTGCAGTCCTCACTGTCCGCTGAAGTCTGTACTTGTCCTGTTTGGTTGCTGAGCCAAACCAGACAGTGATGGAGGTGCAGAGAACAGACTC
>NW_018128052.1:1055443-1065406 GCF_001952655.1 Monopterus albus | reverse complement strand
TTGACCGTGTTCAGCTCCAGGTTGTTGCGGCTACACCACAGGACCAGCTGCTCAACCTCCCGTCTGTAGGCTGACTCGTCATCGTCTCAGATGAGACCAATGACCGTTGTATCATCAGCAAACTTTAGGAGCTTGACACTCATTAACCAGCGACAGATCACATGCAGCAGACACACAGTCAAACCAAACACGTGCTGTGTTCCAGGGGAATCTAGTGTTGAGCAGCTGATCGTTCACTGCCCCAGGGTGCTTCATTGGCCGGCTGCTTGTAGGTTAGACCCGTTCAGGTAAAACAGTGAGTCCCTGTACAGGAACATTCCTGGACATACAGCAACCTCAGGCCCTGGATTTTTCTCCACATCCTCTGGTCACAGTGCAGCAGCAGGAGGTAAAATATATCCACAGAACCGGGTGCAGTCAAAAAAATTATGCTTTTAAAATGGCACCAGAGGATGTCAGGCAAGCTCACATGGACGTGCAAATGCCTGGAGATTATGATCATTCAAAGAGATCTTTAAACTACCACGTAAGACTTTATTTTGTTAGAAAAAAGTCTCATGAGCGTGAGTTTGCGAGACTTGTATAAACTGGGTTGCTTCTGCATAGAAGTACTACAACATACTTACACGTCATTTTTTGAGCTTTAGGTCACGTCTAAGATGATAATTTACCATTGTAACATTGTAGATAAGCAAAAAACAAGGAAAAGCATGCCATGGGCTCTTTAACGTTAGTTAATGGTGTTCTTTTTTGGAAGTAACACTACATTACTGTAACTGATATGCTAGTTAACCAGACATGCTAACACTTGCAGCTTACAATAGAGCAGATCACTGTTTAATCCATTCCTTACAGTTTTGCTCTTGTCCAGAATGCAGTAGCCTGCCTTCTAACTTCTGTAATACACAAAAAAGAAACCATATTTCTCCTATACTGGCTTCACTCCATTGGCCCCCCCATCCAATTTAGAGCTGACTTTAAACTTTTGCTTTCAGTTTTTAAATCACTAAATTGATTGGCACCTTCATGTTTAACTACGCTGTGCCAAGATCCAATTTAAAGCTCAAAGGTAATCATGCTTTTGCAACAGTCTGTCCGAAACTCTGGAGCAGCCTTCCACTAGAGGAATTGGGACCACCTCCAGTTTGGAATCAATCAGGTGTTTTCAACGAGTGGTCTCCCGCCCCCTGGTGGCCCTCAAAGGAATTGCAGGTGGTCCCTGCCGTGTAATCAATAATGTAGTTTTACTGTGGGAATCATAAAAAAAAAAATTAACACATATTACTTATTGATTGTGTATAATCAAATTCAGGATTAAAATAGTGCCCTATTGGTCTATCCACCCCACAACAGTGGTCCTCAAGTTAATTCTTAGCCAGAATGGTGGTCCCTGGGTCACAATTAGTTGAAACCCCTTGATTTAAATCTTTACTGAAGACATACTTTTCACACTGCCACTTGAGACAGACAGAGTTGAAGGGCCTAGCTTTTTGTGTACTGGATTATTTTATGCAGATCAATCTGATTTGTGCTAAACTTATATATGCTCCAGCTGTTCTTATATATGTATTGTATTGTTTACATTAAGTTAACGGTTTTGTGTATTGTTTTGTAAAGCACTTTGTTACCATGATGTTTTGGGGTTTGGGGGTGTACATCATCAGGCAAAATCCAGAGCTTGACAGATCTGCAGTGCCCAATTACAGCTGCTAAGACATGACTGGACAACCACTGTTTGGGGAGTGGGTTGGTCTTTTTTAGTGTCTGTAAGTAGCCAGTAACCAGTTTCAGATCCTACAATCCTGATTTAAATTCCAGTAACCAGTGTATAAAACTGGATGTTTAAACATTGCATTTGCCTTTGTGTAAAATCTTCTGCAGTGGGTGTGGGTGGAATGTAGTGTGTGTAACCAGCTTTGCTGCTGCAAGTGAAACAATAGATAACCTCAGGAGACCTGTAGGGTAAAGAAAAGCTGTGGTTTGTAAAAATCACAAAACATGCCAGAAAGAGCAGTGTGTTATTGTGTTATACAGTAGATCCATAATTATGATTAAAAACTATGCAAATGTTTTCCCATTCTCAGCTTGAAATTTATGAAAATGTGCTGGTTGCCTTGGAGCTACGCAATAAGAAGAACCTCTTTCAAACCTCTCCATGCAACATGAAACGATTTTTTTGCCCTTTTACAGTTTTCCCTCTTAGTAAATAGGTTTTCACTAGTATACAGCATAGTGAAATTTTATTTTTGTGTAATTCAAACTGTAAATGTTATAGTAATCTGTCATAATACGGTGTCACTTATCTGCTCTGGGATTCATTTTGTCCTCTGTGGGGTGTCACAGAGACGGGACACTGATTCACTGGCACAGTCTGCTTGGCCACATATTACATCAATGAAACAGCAGCAAGACAAATGGCTCCATGAGATTCACTGCAGGGTTTAATAGGATTTCAAATCACCAAAAGCATCACAAAGCTGAACAACAAAAATGCACTGTATAATGAACCAAACGCTGCAGTGAAATGACTTGGAGGAAATCAATTACACCTGAGCTGGGTGCAGAATAGCACCGAGATGTGTTACGGATGAAACACTTCTTTAAGATGTGTTTAATGGGGGCACCTTACAAGCATTGCCTCTGATTTAGTGGATGTCTGCCAGCTCTTGTTGGAGCATGGCCAGGGACCTGTTTTGGGCCACAACCATTGTTTTGTCTCTGTCTCTTCTGTTCTTTCTCTGCTGGGTCTTGGAAATAATTTTTATGGTCCATATGGGTCAGGATGAAAAATGGTATTGAGAATGACTGCACTCAAATCCAACAAAAGATGACTCTCAGCTATTTCACAGCCCATAAGTATCCATCATCTGTGTCTTTCCACTGCAGGTAACGGTCCAAACGATGGCACAGTTGTGAATGTATAAGTAAAACCTGCAAACGCACGTTGTCGATATTGTGCAGAGTCAAACTTTTCATGACATCTTTGCACGTCAACCAAGGCATCCATCTATTCCTGTTCAGTGTGTTTCCACAGATAATATTTTGGTCTCACTTGTTTGTCAGTTACTCAGCAGAATGTCTTTATAACAGATTTCAGTGAAATTAGGACACTGGCCAAAAAATCAAATGACTTCTTTTGGTGAAAATTCTTTCTTTTCCACAGAATTTCTAAAAATTAAAGGTAGATAAATCCTTTTGAACATTTACTGACAGAAAATGAAACATTTTCATCACAGATAACTATGCAACCAATCAATATAAGTAATGATTATTTTTGTTGTTAATGAATCTATCTATTATTATCAAGATTATGGTTTGATTTATAAAATTTCCGAGAGTCCAGTGTAGCGTCTTTAAACTGCTTATTTTGTCCAGCCAACAATCCAAAACTCAGTTATATTCAAATCAGGGTGAGAAAACCAGCAAATGTAAACACTGAGGAAGTGAGAACCAGTGATCGTTGACTTGAACGATGACTTCAATGATAATTAATTTTCTGCAAGGCAAAAAAAATACTCATTAATCAAAGTCGACATCAATATACAACCATTCCACGTTTGAGGAAACAGGAATAAATGGTTGAGTTATAAACAGTGTACAAATAATAAATCAGTGTCAACTTTAGAGCTTGTTTGATCCCAACAGTTGATTTTTAAAAAAAAAATTCTTTAGTCAGTGTGTTGTGATAAAAATTGCACCTGTTTGTCTTGACTGTGGATAACATCCAGTCCCAGTTAAAAGTTAATGTCCCACTGGAGACTGGAGTCCAGGTGCTCTGTGAGCTCTACAGTCAGTGTTCTGACAAAGCTATCAGGTTAGCAGTATCTGCTGTAATCTGATCGGCGGAGCCCAGCCCAGCAGACATAATACACGAGCCACAGTTGCATCTGTTTGTTTGGTGCATTTAGATCTGTATGGTGACCTTTGCATACTGTATATATACTAAACACCTGCCTTTCTTAACGTATGGTGAGGATGCTTTTTGCATAAAAGAACATTTCAGTTGCTGATTTCAAATACGTGCTGATGGTTAGCCCTATGAGCTGCTCCAAACTGTCAGATGAGTTCTTGTTTGCAGAGCTCCACCTGTCCAGCTCCATCTCTCTTCTACTCTGTCTTTCTCTCACTCCTCCTTCTGCCTCTTTCTGGAGAAGAGGCTCAGCTTGTAGAGCAGATAATTTATTCTTGTTTATCTCCCAACTCTGCCCTGTACCACGGGGAAATGAGAGAAGGAAAAATGGAGAGAAAGAGGAGGGCACGAGCTTTTTTCCTTTCATGCAACTGCAGAAGACAGAAGCAAATGGATGACAGCTTCAGCTCGCAGAGCCTCAGTTCACTACACACACTCGAACATACAAAATGCACATTTGAGCTCATGCTAGCTTTGACACGTCAGACTTTTCCTCCTCGGAGCCTCCAGAAACATGGTGTCTAACCTTCTGCAGTTACTGATCAGCTATTGTGTAATTTGGAGAATCCCACACAGACACACAAACAGTTTGTCTCTGTGGAGCCTTTTAGTGTTCAACTGGCTGCGTTCTTATGATCACCATTAGGATAACACACCATGTGTGTGAGTATGCAGTTTTGGAAAGTAAGTCCTGCTCCTAAGACAAAAAAGTGAACCATGAAACACTGAAATTACTTAAGCAAACAACCATATTTTCTCTTTTATATCTAGTGCTGCTCTCTAACAATTACAGGTAGTTTATTGGTTTCAAAAGTTAGGTGCCCCTAAAATGCCTGCTGCCACCACACACCTAGCTAAAACTAATGTAGCCTATAACAGTCCTGCAAAAAAAAAAAAAAATGCTGCCCTCACAGTGTCATCATCTTGGAGGATTACACAGAGAAGTGTTTTTGTTCTTTAGCCAACCCTCACTGATATAAATGGTGTGGACCAAACAATAGAGACACCTGTTAATAAAAGGCAATATAATTCAAGTGCACCATAAACTGCGTCCTTCAAAAGAGTTTCAACAAAGTTTGAACCATGTAATATTCTGGGTTTATTGCAGTACTACTGTATTAGGCTGCAGTCACTTTAGCCAGTGGGTACATAAACTGCCCACTGGAGTATATGAATGAAATTTTGTTTGCAGTGAATAAACTGTGACAAAATATGTTTATATAACCCTTTAAATTTGGTACCAATGTTACTATTTGATGCATTATGTATAATAATGCAGTTACTGTGTATAATGCATATATCATTATTTTACTTTTTTAAAGAGAGCAGATGTCTCTTCTCAGTTCTGCAGAATTGAAACAAAACATAGTGCTTGGTATCAGACTTAAACTATTGTGTGTGTGTGTGTGTGTGTGTGTGCACGCCTGTTCACCTACATCCCTGTTTGCACGAGTCTGTTCCTCAAAATCTGTGTCATTTACGTTTTGATTTGTCTTTGTCCTCTGAGTGTAATGCAGGGTTTTATGCTTCCTCCTCAGGCTAAAATTCATAGAAATAACAACAAAGCTGACTTTATTAAAAGCTGAAGTAATAGAGAAGAGGACAACCCGGGGTCAGAAAGAGAACAACAGATGAACATCACGTGATGAAATGGACAGCATGCAAAAGAAAGCAGAAGCATTTTCTACAGACTTGACAAAACATCTATCTCAATCTCGTTTCTTCCTGCAGGAGCCTTACAAATTGAGAACAGCGAGGAAACGGACCAAGGGAAGTACGAGTGCGTGGCCACCAACTCCCAAGGCGTGCGCTACTCCTCCCCCGCAAACCTATACGTGCGAGGTAGGACCTGAATACAGAACACACATGCACATGCGCATACATGCACAGAAACACAAAGAAGCCACTGCTATTAAGGTGCTGTTGGTATTAATGTAAATGTATTTCTTTCCCATACCTGTGCTCTTAAACAAGATTTACTAACCCATCCATTGCCTACAATATATGTTGACCTTGTTGTTTGATATTTGTCACAACCACCTTTAACAAGTCTACTTTAAACCTTGGTGCCGGCTCCTACAGTTGAATCAAATTGAGAATAAAGTTGGGAACACACCTCGGTTTAATTGCACGGAAACATCACCAGTCCCTCTACTAAAATGACTTCTGTACTAGAGGCAGATTAAGAGGAAAATGTTGCACAATACATGCACAGATTTGATTGAAATTGGAAGTTAAATAATCAGGATATAATTCATTCTTAAATATGTTTCCATTAATGGCATCTCTGCACCCACATGATCCTTGTTTAACTGATTCCAGCCTCTGGATTGTGAGTGCTGGTGTGTCACTGGCTTATGACTGAAAGACCATGACCAACATTCAGATTGACAAGTTCTAGTCTGTGTGTTCAGTGCGATATTGAAGAAGTCTGTGTGCAGTGTGTGAGGGTTGGTGCGGGTGTGTATGTGTGTGTGTGCGTGTGTGTGTGTGTGTGTGTGGTGCAGTGGAGTGAGTGAATTTGCGCTGGCCGTTTTTATTCTCTCTGTGTTTCCTCGTTCTCTCTCTCCCCCTCACGTCATTGTGTTCTGCATCAACCCCCTTCCATCCCTCAGAGCTTCGAGAAGGTTGGTGTGCTCTTTCTTTTCTTTTGTTACTCCTTTGTTTCAGAAAGCTTCACTTATTGAAACAGAGAGAAACAAAAAAGAAAAAAAAACATTTAAAGGACACCAGAGTGGTGAAATGACTTTGTCTCCGAAGTGAAGAGAGTTGATTTCTCTAAATCTGCTACGGTGATGAAGTGGTCTGCCTACGCAGCAGAGTGCACTGACTGCATTGTGAGGCCTTGTGTGCAGAACCCTCGGTATTGCCTTCACTCCCCGATCAATGTTCTCTGCATGGTATGATGTTGTTGTCATGGAGACCCAAGAATTGGAAGATTAAAAAGAGGCGATGTTTGCATGGAAGGAGCAAGAGAGAAAGAGAAAGGAGCACCGCTTGCATGTCTGTTGACTGACGGACTGACACAAGAGCATGGCACAGTGTGTGTTCACGCCTATTGATATGCTCGGATTGTGATATTACTGAACTTGCTGTCTTGTCATATCTTGCTACTATCTCTCTTTTTTTTTTTCTTTTGTATCATCATGTGTACTGTTGTGTCCCAGTTCCATGTCATCACATCTGCTCCGGTTTTGCACTTTGAGTGGACTGAGTGAAAGTCTTGCATTAGTAGTTTCGCTTGTACATGCCCTTCAGTTCTGATGTTATATTGTATGTGCTGCGCGAGTTTGTAGCATCACCTACTGGGTCGAATTCATGACGTAAACTCAAGATGGAAAGAGAATAATCATAATGCCTGTGAGGAAAATGCACTGCGCTTAACTACATCTTGTATATTTATTACAAATCAGAATGAACCAGTATAGCAGTATATCACTCACAGACCTTTCCCCTTAATTTTAAGGTTTTTTTGTTTTGTTTGTTTGTTTATTTATTAAAAAGTAGCACATTCTTCCTAGAACAGATTTAAAGTTTAATTAATAGACAATAAAATGTCACTCTGACTTTAAGGATAAGGCTGGTCATTTTCTGTATTGATAGTATTTTCAGCACTCGCTGTACAGAGAATAAAACCACCAGTGATTTTCCTCTGCTCACTGTCGGTGTCTGTCGGTCCTGGATCAGCTCACTTGTCTGTGCCATAGCCCTCCACTGTTGTTCAAAGACAATTAAAAAGACATCTGGGAAACGCACCACTGCACTTAATGTTGCCTCATTATGAAACAACAGACCTTGATATTTGTTGAGAATTCAGAGATCTCGTGCACGGGCCTTTGACTCTTGCTTACTTCAGATGCTGTAAAAGGTTTTGGCTGTTCTGATCCTTTGGGGCAACATTTTTACAGAATATCAGAGTGTGTGGTGAGAAAACATCACCCAGTGCAGTGGTGTGTTTCCCTGATGTGTTTTTAATTGTTTTTGAACAACCATGGAGGTTTATGGTACGGGCAAATAAGATGATCCAGGACTGACAGATTGACAGACATTAATCGTGAGTAGAGGAAAATCACTGTTGGTTTTAGTCTCTGTATGGGGAATGTTGATACTACTGTTCATATAGAAAACGGTTGGCCATGTCCTTAAATTTGATACACAAGATTTGCACTGCTACAGCCCTGCTTGTTCTGGTAGGACCAGTAGCGGCTGATATTATCTTGTGCTAGAACACTTTAGCTGCATATTGCTATGTAGCTAAATGACATTACTACTGAGTTCAGTGATTTTGTGACTCTTTCATACTTGTGTTACTGATACACTGTGTTTTATTATTAATAATCCCACAACTGCACCTTAAAGTATAGTCTTACTTTATGTAGACTTTTATTACTTTTGCTTAAATGATATTGTTCAGTGCAGGACTTTAGATTGTAATGGTATAGTTTATGCCTCTCACTCTGTGCCGGTGACAGCCATGGTCAGGTTGTTCGTCCACCCGTCCCATTCTTGTGAACGCAGTATGTCAGAAAAGCCCAGAGGGGATTTCTTCAAATTTGGCACAAATGTCCACTCGGACCCCAAGATTGATGTGACAAAGCTATCCATCAGTGCTCTGTAAAAAATAGCCTCCAAGTGAAAGCAGCATGTTTCTCAGTGAAAAATTTTCACTAGAATCATACATGTTGATATAGCGATAACTTCCATTTGGTCAAAAACACACAGTAAATTTTATTAAATTCCTTCAAAGTATTGACTACATGTATTATTAGTCTGGAGAGGCCTGCGTGTAAACTGGTTGGCGGAGGCAGATGTACACAAGTGAGGCAGTGCTTCTACTTAGGTAAAGGATCTAAATACTTTTTACACCACTGTGCATCTGCAGGATTCATACTAATACTACACAATCTGTGTATATATACTATAAAGCTATAGCAATATGCTGACTTGACTGTAGTTCCTGGCTCAGATACACCTCTGTTGACTGACATTTGGAATTAATCACATTCATTCACATTTTCAGATATTGAGGGGATATTAATGATTCTGTCTTATTACAGTGGTTAATGAAAGCCTTGTCCTTCAGAGACAGGCTGGCGCTGTGTAAATGTCAACTCAGCAACGGTCCTGAACAGGTATATGACGGTGCTGAGATACAGCGGTAATCCTTATGGCTGTGCCAAGGTCTTCACAGCCCATAGCCTCCAGACTCCCTGCAGAGGACAGGACTAATGATAGCTCCGCTAATAAAGATTGAGGCTCTTGCAAAGTGCACAGAAAATGGAGGGGAATGGTGAGCCCCAGCTCGATTAACTTTAAGCTACAGTAGAAGCTCTAGGAGCAGGTAAAGGATTATCCCTTGTCATGAGCTCACTTTATGGTGAAGTACTTGGCCTTGTCTCGCTGGAGGATTCTTCAGTCTGTAGTCTCATACTGCTAAGTTCACACTTAACAATCATCGTGAGTCGTCACCCTCATGCTGCTGTTGCTCATATAACCAAACTAATCCGTATGCTTAATTACTTGTCTTTTTTAATTTGTTTTTCACTTTATTGAAAAGTCTAAAGTAACTAATAACCGAATGAATGAAACAGATTATTTTGTCATGCTGCATTGCACCTGCTAAGCCTGTTGCATGCATGTCGCTGTGATGGATGCAGCCTGTCTGTCTCCAGCATGCTCAGATCAGGAGATGCCTGCCTAATCATGTCTGTTTCTAACAGATCTACTTGTCTTTGTCTCTTTGTCTCTTTCTTTTCTTCTGTATCCAATTCTGGGTATCTTTCGCCTTTTTTTTTGTTTGTTTGTTTTGTTTTTTTTACCTACAAAGTATTCCAAATGTTTTGCACTTTATCTGTTATTCATGACATGATAGTGACGCCACAGCAACGTTTAATTTGTTGAAATCATGCAAAATGTTAACTTCTATCCAACTGTCTCTAGATTCTTTGAGTAGGGGGATGTGGCCCGTGAAGATTCCAAGTAATGATGTTACACATTAAGGAGTGGAGGTTATACAGCAAATGTACCCATGTTTTGTTTAGTTTTGTTTTACT
>NW_018128052.1:1053727-1055409 GCF_001952655.1 Monopterus albus | reverse complement strand
GTTTTCTTTATTAATAATGCTTTCATTGTTTTGCTACTGTAGGGTTTTATAGCATTTTTTTTATCTAACTGTTTTTGTACCTTCTACTTTTCGAACATGTGTTGCTTTACATTGTCTTGTTGTTTTCAACAGTGTTTCTACTCTCTGTCTGCCTTCCCTTTCATTCTCTCCTCTCGTCTAGAGACGTTTGCCCATCCCTCTCTCTGTCTCTTTCTGTTCCCTGTGTTGTGACCCTGGAGTATCCACTTCTTTGTTCCTTCGGCATCCGATTTCTAGTAGACTTTTTTTTTTCCTTCTCACTTTTGAAGCACCTAGTTTCTGAATGGGTCTGACTCTGGTATATAGCAGTGTTTTTTAAATAGATCCATGTGTTTCTTCTTCCTCGCTCCTCTTTTCTTCCCCCTTTTCCCTCCTTCCCCGAAACCCTCTTCTAATCCTCTCTTTATCTCCACCTCCCTGTCTTTTCCCCTCCTGTCCCTTCCCCTTTTTTCTCTTCTTCTTCTGCATTCTGTCTGCACCCTGATGTGTAGGAGCGACAGACACATGTACATAAGTTTATTAACTTATAAACATGCACATACTACCTCACATACTGTATCTCTCTTTTTGCTCGCACTCGTTCTTTCTCGTTCTACCTCTTTCATGCTGTCTTGGTGTTCTTTACTTAATGTGTCCGATGATCACTCTGTAATTGCCACAACACCTTATTAGAACCCTTGATCCACTCCTGTTCACATTTCCAATTCATTTGACTACACACTGTATCAGTTATGAATCCTATGTATTGTACAGTATCTTGTTGTACAATGTGGCCGTCCTTTGCTACATTGCTTGTCATTGTCTGGAAGAGAAGCAGAGCTGCCTCTTTCTTTATTTCTTTCTTTCTTTCTCTGTCTTTCTTTCTTTAACACTTCCTCTGTCCCTCTACCTGTCTCTCCAGTGTCTTCGCTCTTGTCTCGCTTCTCTCTGTCGCCCTCTCAGGCTTCAGTTCTTCGTTCTCTTCTTTGTGTTTTCTTCACCATTTTATCCCTCTTGAGTCGCCCAGGCATGCAAATGACCTATGAGTTCAGTCTCTCGATGTACCTCTCCCTAATATATAGTAGGCCAAGCACCAACAGATGCAGTATTGGATATAACTTACCACTTTATTTGTTCTTCTCATGGGGACATGAAAAGCCGACAGTGTCTATTGATCGGCCCCCGTGATGCATACAGTCTCTCTCTTAAAAAAAAAAAGCCCATCTACTGCAGAAGCACCTTGAGGCAAAGAAATTCTCACTGAAGTTTGTGTTAAAGTTTAGCATGTTTGCTTATAGAGCGGGGAATTATAATAAGGATACATCTAAAATCAATAACTGGATTCACAAGGTCTTATATTTGTGCTTAAATGGATGAGCCAATAAGAAAACAGCTTTTATATTATGAAGAGACACTGGCTATAGGTGTCATGTCCTGGTTGAACTGATACTCAAGAGTTTGTCACTATATTATTTTGAGTAGGCAGCTCACTCTGATTGGTTGAGCTCAACACAAGATTTGTGTCTTTCTGTTGGAATCATCAGTACCATAAAAGTAATTGGAACTAAACTTGAAATATCCCTTTGTAATTTTCTGTAAAAACCCTGAAGTTCATTCTCCCCCTCCCTGTTACCTCTCCTTTCTTCCTCTCTTTCTTTCTTTGT
>NW_018128052.1:1011835-1053656 GCF_001952655.1 Monopterus albus | reverse complement strand
CCCCGGCTCTACTCCTTTCCCAGTGCGCCGTGTGCCCCCTCGTTTCTCCATCCTCCCCTCCAACCATGAGATCATGCCAGGAGGCAGTGTCAACATCACCTGTGTGGCCGTGGGTTCGCCCATGCCCTACGTCAAGTGGATGCTGGGCACCGAGGACCTGACCCCCGAGGATGAAATGCCGATTGGCCGCAATGTGCTGGAGCTCAACAGTGTCCGGGAGTCTGCGAATTACAGCTGTGTGGCCATGAGTAGCTTGGGTATCATCGAGGCCACTGCACAGGTCTTAGTCAAGAGTAAGGGATGCTCTAATAGCAGGATTAATTGTTTTGGTTCATAGACAGAGAAAAGGCTGTGGAAAAGGACCTCAGTCATTGTTTTATTGAAGAAAATATTCAGTTTGATTTGGTCTCATGCGTATTTCCAAATGTTTGCTTGCCAGGAGAACCGGTTAGTAAAAATTTCCAGCGAGGTCATCTTTGCTGACTCCTGTCAAATAAATTTGCCCTGTACTGTACCAAGAAAGACTAGATAAGTAGGATTGGGTCAGTAATAACGGTGTGCATTTATCATTGATGCATAGCAGTGTGGAAGGCCGTTTAGTGTGTAGATTATTGCAAGTTCCTTCACAAAAATGACTAATGTAGTTTGACCTCAAATTTTTTATTGAATTATTGAACTTTGTGTCAACTTTACTGTAATTGCATACACTGAGTAAGAGTACAACAAAATGCAGATTAGCATCTAACTACATAGTTAAAGTTTATATACATATATATTAAGTTAAATATGTACAGAATGGACAGAAACCAACAGATAATACACAGTATACAGTAGAAGGAAGTATAATTTTCTTCATCTTCTCTCTGTCCAAGCTTTGCCAAAGCCTCCTGGCACACCCATTGTCACAGAGACCACCGCTACCAGTGTGACCATCACTTGGGACTCAGGCAACCCAGACCCCGTCTCCTACTACATCATACAGTATCGAGCCAAAGGTCCAGACAGCAAGTACGAGACGGTGGACGGCATCACCACCACCCGCTACAGCATCGGGGGACTGTACCCCAACACTGAGTATGAAATCAGAGTGTCGGCTTTCAACAGCATCGGCCAGGGGCCCCCGTCTACACGTGTGGAGGCTCGCACAGGAGAGCAGGCACCAGCCAGCCCTCCTCGAAATGTCCAGGCCCACATTATTTCTCAGAACACCGTGATGGTGCGCTGGGAGGAGCCGGAGGAGCCCAATGGACAGGTGGGATGAGGCGACTCTTTTTGATCTACTGCCATTAGTAAACATACATTTACATTTTATCTGCTGGTGTTATACAGGAAAATGTTCCAAAATGGGTGGTAGATGTCTGCCACAAAATCACTGCTGCTCGAAACAAAAGCCTTGCTCCTTTCTGTGTTAGCTCCCGTCTACTAAATCCAGAGTTCTGAAATGTACCTTCTGTGTCCCTTTAGTCAAAACTAAGGGATGCTTAAACTTTCTGATGCAGTCTGTCATCTCTCAGCTGAGCTCTGTGAGAAAACGTAACACAAGTATATATAAATATCTTAACTTACATTTTTGCCCATAATTTCACTTCTTCTAAAGTGTCCTTAATGCATTTTTAAACCACTGTTACTTCTCCTGTGGGCACCCCTAGTTGGAGGCTGATGAATAAGGAATGGCAATATAATAAAACACATTTGTAATAATATAAAATTTGTCTTAACAAGAGAAGTTAGAATTGCTATCAAATAATAATAATAGTAATTTATTTCAAATGTCTTTACATGTGTTTACAACGTCTGCTTATAAATGCTAAATACAATGACTTAAAGTAATGTGTGACTGAAATTACACTGACCGGCCAGTTTATGAGGTACACCTGCACAATTTGTACTGGACTACATTATATGTATATGTATTATAAATATGATGAGGTCACCACTGGGAGCTTTATTCCAGTGTGCAGGTTTGTGCACTTTTCAGGGATATGTCGTGCCAGAGATTTCCCTCCTGTAACTCCCTTGCTACTTTCCCCTCTCTCTAAAGAAAGAAAAGGTAATTGGGCTGTACGCTCTAAGTTAAGAGCACTTCCTCTTGAGGCCTATTTCCGTTTTTTTCTAGCTTGCCTACCCGTACAACAGGTTCATAAAAGTGCAAGCATGAAGTGAGAGCACATGGGGATTATAGATATTAAAACGTAATAACAGGAGGAGTGGTAGAGGTGGAGGGTGAGGGCAATGGCATGGTGACGGAGATTACATATACTCTGAACTGCTCATAAACAAATCCCATAGGAGGAGGTGTAGTGATTATATCTTATGCACTAGTCTGATGACACTCAGCTTGTACTGGAGCTGGTTTTGTCAAGTGAGATTTGCTTATCGGAGTCAACGGCATCAGAAATTTGAGGATATTTCCTTGTGACAATGACCTTTTAACAAACACTGAACCAACAAATCCACATTCACAGATGATGGCCTTGGCTGTGAAAGGTGGTATTAAGGATTACCATGCATGAAGGACAGTGAGATGACCTTAAAATCTTATCCAACAAACTGAGCTCTACTCTCTATGTAGCAGCCTTTCCTCTCACTCTTTACTTCTCTGTAGGTGAAAGGCTATCGCGTGTACTACACCATGGACCCGTCCAGGCCTATCAATGAGTGGCAGATCCATAACGTCCAGGACAGTGTGATCACCACCATTCAAAACCTCATAACCTCAGAAACCTACACCATCCAGGTCCTAGCCTTCACCTCTGTGGGAGACGGACCCTTCTCAGACCCCGTGCATGTTAAAGTCATGCCTGGAGGTCAGTGTGTGTGCGACCATGAACGAGTGTGTGTGCATAACCACTGGTAGATGTTTGTGCGAGTGAGTCAATTTACCATGCATGCTGGTGCATAGATATTGAATAAGTAGCGGTCTTCATTTATTCATGGGTAGGGGAGTAGAGGTTGTTTTTCAGATATGCGAGTGTGGCAGAGCACAAATGAGTCATTGTTTGTGTGTGTGCGAGTTTACAAACTGTTAAGTAGCTTATTCGAGTGACTTATGTAAAGTAAAGAAATCCACTGTGCTTTGTAAATAAGCTTGACCTGTCAGAGAATATGACTTCTTCGGAATGAATAAATTCTGCCTGCTGGGACAGAACTGTGGAGATTTATGAAAAGAAAACGGGGATTAACAGCCAAAAACTGTTTCTCTAACCTTGGTGTTGCTCATGTGGCTGTGACAGCTGCTGTGAAGCTGGAGGTTTTAATGTGATGGGAGGTATAAAGAGATGATTATTCAGAAATCTGATGGTCTTAGTGGTTTAAGATTTCATGAAGGGTGAGCTAATGTAGCGCCACTGGATGTCTGCAGTGGCACAGTGTACAAGCAAATACAAGAATATAAAGAATTCAAAGAAAATACACATTTTTTGCAAAAGATTTGGGTGAAAACATCATTTTTGAAGTGATAAGTCTTTAAATAACCCGAAAAATTAGGTTAGGTTCAAATTATTTGGTTTGAAACCATTTTTAAATAAAAGACACCTACCCCTAGGTGTAGGTGCAGTATATGAAATAACCAGTAGGATACCATCACATATAGTGAGAAGCTGATAAAGAAAGCAGAAAACAAACTGAAAAAAAAATGATAAAGGCTAAAACAAATTACTGTGGATACACGTTACTGAGCGTGTGTTGTCCTGGCCTTTTCAGTCCCAGGCCAACCAGGGAAGTTCAGAGTTGGTAGGGTGACAGACACCAGCATTGAGCTGACCTGGGAACCTGCTTACACCAAGGAGGGCATTGTCAACTACGAGCTGCTCTATAAACCTGTCAAGTTTGGCAGTTTGGTAAGACCTCTCACACTCTGTATAAATCTGCTCAGTTGATTTTTTTTTTAACAAGAGAAGCACCACTGTCTCAGCTCTTTCTCTTTCCATCTCTCCTGTAATAATTTTCTTTTTCACTCCCCTCACACCACCTCTCATCCCATCTGCTGCTCCTCTGTCCTCTCTCTTGCAGGAGAAGCTGACCTTTGGGCCGAGGAATTCTTACACTGTGGAGGGTCTGAAAGCGAACATAGAGTACTCCTTCTCCCTGGCTGCCATCTCAAGCAAAGGCATCGGAGCTTTCACTAACGAACTGGTGCAGAGGACGTCACAAGCCAGTACGTCTCTGTCTGACTGGGGTCACAGTGCACCTGTGGGCACACACACAGATCCCACAGATTATAATTGTATTATATTCCATTTTTATACACAAATCTCATGCAAATATTTTGTCCTCCACACAGACACACACAGAGCTCAAATTATATTGCCCTCAGCGCCTGACCTGGTAAAACCTGGGAACCATCTCTGCATCTCTCCATCTATCTTGTTTATCAACCCATCTGTTCAACCCCCCTCCCATCATCCATCTACGTTTGACTGTGCCTTCCTTCCCCCGCTCAGCCTCTTTCTTTCTTACACAGCCAAAACATCGTGACAGATGGAGATGGAGCACCTCTTAATATTTCACTCTTCCTTTCCTTCACCCTCCTTTCGCTTTTCCCACTCTATCAGTGTCTAATGTCTTTGAAAGGACAAAACTGTCTGCCACTTATTGGCTAGCAGCCAGAGGCGAGGAAGCCAGTGGCGAGGAGCATTAAAGGATGGTGCTTGGCCTGCTATGTTGACAGGTGAGTGCCGGCCAGTCTGTATCTGAACATGGATTCTCTCCCTTGTCTCCGTTTTTCTTTTTCCCCCCACACAATCACTTGATATCTGGTAAGATTCAAATAAGTTCCACTATCTTACCCTGGGATATCAAGTTATTTTATATCTGCTCTCAAGAAGAAAGAAATGCAGAGATAACAGAGGAAATCGTGCAAGGAAAAGAATTAATAAAGTTGGCTTGTCAGAGAAAAAACCTACGGTTTGAGGCACTTTATCGCTGCATCGGTAAGTTTTTGTCAAGTACTTACAATCACTCAACCAGACGCAAATGTTCATTCTGTGTATTCACAATCAGATCTTTTATAGAACTGAGTACAGAATGGGCTAAACGATTTTAGCTGCTCTCCTTTCACTCTCCCAAAAAGAAAGACAGATCAAGGTGGTACATTGGAGGAGGTGGCAACAGGAAGGGGGGGGGTGGGGGCGGTTGGTGCAGGAAAGTGAAGGTGCCAGATAAGCAGACTATTTCATGCAGCAGAATTCATTTCCCAGTGTGCTTTGTTATCGCCAAGCTTTGGTGCACATCTAGATTGTCCCCTGAGGCCAACAGAACAGTGGCTGTACGGCTGAGTGGATAGATACCTGAACCTGTCAGCTATGACTATTACACTCCCACACATACACACATGTTCTATACACTCCGAGCTCACACACAGGCCCAGACGCCTCGGCCGTGCTTTCCATTTGCATGCGTGAGTGTGTGTGCTCTTCAAAGCCGCACTACACAAGTTCTGGAAATCAAACTAGTACTAAACTCAGAAGCAAACAACTCCACTCTTGCCACAGCTCCCTCCCTGCTCCGTTACCCTACATCCTTGTTGTCTACACTGTCTCAGCTAATGCAGGAACAGGGAGATTCCTAGTGTGTGTGTGTGTGTGTGTGTGTGTGTGTGTGTGTGTGTGTGTGTGTGTGTGTGTGATAACTTCCTGCAGATAATACTAGTTTGAACCCTCAGCACAAGAGAAGTAATAGACCAGAAGTGGGTTCATGTGTTGATTTACAGCTGTGATCTCCCTCCCCTGATTTAGGCCTTCTCTGATTGGTCAGAAACTTTAGAAGGGATTAACTCTCCATTGCTGCCAGGCTGTTTAATGAGCCCACATCCTAAAAGCCTTTGACAGCACCTCTCCACATTAAGGTATGTTTTGAAGTACATTTAAACTAAAGGATTTTGAGGAAAGGCACATACTGTAGCTTTAAGGAATATTCTATACAGTGAGTGATACCTACAGTTCAGAGAACTGTGGTTATGAAGGTGTGTGATTTTGGGTCTATGACTTCTTGTGCTTGTTGCAGTAAATATTCCAGTCTAGTTCTGATTCAGTCCTTGTCTCCAATTCATCATTCTAGCCTGACTTTCAATATCCGTCTGAGTGCCTTTATCTCTCTGCCTTGCTGTTCTCTTTTCTCTTTTTTCTAACTTGCAACTAAATCCTTTCGGCACTATATGAGATCTGTTGCACTTTGTTTTGTTTTTGTTTTTTTTCTTCCCTCTGTGAAGCCCCAAACCTCGCCCTAGTCAGCTGTGGAAAGTATCAGACCACTCTATAATCCTGAGGACTCAAGGATTGTGCCATCATGGGGCCTGCTGTTAGGAAATGGATATATTTGTCTGTGCTCTTGTGCACTAACTTGTGTGTCCCTGCTTTTTTATTTTGTTTTTCATTCATAAATCTGGATCCTTTTATGCCACTAGCTCTGGTCAAAGGATAAAATAAAATCACTGGGTATCAGATGCACATTCTCCTTGGGTATAATTAAGTTGTCCACTCAGGATCAATAGTCTCGTCTCTGGTTTATATCATTATGTTCTTACATTATCCCTGGTTCTTACATTATGCGTTTGCTCCCCTTTTTTGCCTGAGTCATGTTTGTCTTATTTCTTTCAATTCAGTTTACCTTAGTTTTTTATTGTTTCCTTTTTATCCATATTGCCTATCTTTTTACTTGTATTTTCCCCTCTCTTGTTTATTCCACCCCATTCTTTTGTGTCTCTTCCTAAACTCTGCCAACTGCCCTCCTTGCCCCTTGTCCAAACAGAGCCCTCAGCTGCACCCAAGGGTGTGTCCTGTGAGAGTGCCAGCTCCACCTCACTGAGAGTAAGTTGGACGCCGCCTCCAAGGGAGGGCCAGAATAGCGAGTTGGCAGAGTATGAGCTGAGATACCAGAGAGTTTCTGGAGCAGAAGGCGGAGGTCAGGGCCAGGAGGTAAAGGGGCTTCCTGTCCCAGCGAAGCAGGGGCAGACACTGGTAGAGGGGCTGGAGAAATGGAGCTGGTACAGCATCACCATTGCAGCGTCCACTACAGAGGGCACTGGACCCAGCAGCCTGGCTGTGCTTTGCAGAACTGATGAGGATGGTAAGAGTGAGAGCTGTAGATCAGACCTAAACAGTATTGATTGCTTAGTTGATTATTTACTGGCTAGACAGTGGGTCACCTAATTAATTCTGTGTGTGTGTGTGCGTGTGTGTGTGTGCGTGGTGTGTCTGCCTAGTTCCTGGTGCAGCCCCTCGTCAAGTGGATGTCCAGCCACTCAACTCCTCAGCACTGAGAGTTACTTGGCGATCAGTGTTGCCCTGGTTACAGCATGGCCAGATCCGTGGTTACCAGGTGCATTTCAGTCGTGTAGAAAACACTGAATCACGCAACCTCCCCCGGATCAAAGATCTCTTATTGGACGAGTTTCAGGTTACATCCTAACTGAACATTTAAATTATTAAATAATGTTCATTTATTTGATCATTAAACATCCTCCCCTTCTTCTCTGGTCCTTTGACTCACTCATCTCGTTTGGCTCGGCTGCCTGCGGGGTGTGTCTTATTTCTGCAATAAGATGGAGGAGGATGACTTGACTCAGTATGTGAGTGCAGGCTACCCACCCTCTTCTCACTATAAATGAAGTCCCTGTTAATGCATCCAGCACATTACACAGAGACAGATATGAAATCCTCATTAAGTTTGAGCACTAGGGATTTGATTAGTCTCTGTGTGTAACTTTTTGATAATTTTTCACTGATGCATGACTGCAAAGAAAGAGAATACGTAGATCGGTGTAGTCTCATTTTTAAAGAATGAGTTAGCAGTATTACATGTTGGTGTTTTGTATTTTCCTATAGGAGCTGATTTTGGGAGGTCTGAAAGCAGATACTTTGTACTCTGTCTCAGTGGCAGCATACACCATCAAAGGGGATGGAGCACACAGCAAAGCCAAGCTGGTGCATACCCTGGGGATTGGTAAGCATATGCCAAGTGTAGGGTTCAGTGCACTGGATTTAGCAAAATACTAAAGAATTGATCTTACAGTAAGCTGCAGCAGGAGCTAGCGGCAAATAAACCACTGAATCAGTTCTAATTCTTTTATAAGATTTAGATGGTACATGTTTATATATATATACTGTGTATGTATATCACCGCCTACACTGTCGTTTGCAGTGCCTGGCCCCCCCTCCCTTTGGTTGCATCCAGGATCAGGTCCATCAGTGATGGTGCGGTGGGCTCCTCCGCTAGAGTGCTCTGAACCTGGTTCTGATAGCCGAGGGGCCCCAGTAGAAATCCAGGGCTACCGCCTACAGTTTGGCCTGAAGAATACCTCTTTAGACACCACAGTGGATTTCACGAATCGGGAGAAAAACTTCACTGTCAGAGACCTCTCCCCGGGCACCTCCTACATCTTTGTCCTTTCTGCGAAGAGCACAGCAGGCTATGGAGATGTAGTCCAGCAGGAGATCACAGTTCCCATGTTCCCGCCCCTGGGATACCCCAAAATATCTGGCTTTGTTAATGCCTCATGCTGCTCCTTCCAGTTCTCCTGGCTGCCCCCTACCCCAGAGGAGTCCAACGGTGTCATTACAGAATACACCATAGCTTACAAAGAGGCTGCAGACCCCAGACCCTCTGCTGACCCTGGCCCCTATGCCTTACCAGCCCTCTCTGTTTCTCCATGGCTGATAACACTGCCAGCAAGTGAGTCCAGTTACACCATCCTGGGCCTCAATCACAGCACAGTCTACGAGTTGCAGCTCAAAGCCCACAACAAAGCAGGGCCGGGCCCCTTCAGCCCACCTCTGGTGTGCCAAACCCTGGCCTTTGAAACAGGTAGGGCAGGCCTCGGGCCTCAGGAGCACAAGTCATCTTGTAAGCACCGGTTCAGCTTCACTTCCCCATTCCCTTTAATGTAGAATTCACTCCATAACACTAAACTAAATGACGTCTGGACCAGTTATTACAGGTCAACCTCTCACCTGTGCACATCAGAGAAGCTGAGAACCTCAAAGTCCAGGGGAACACAACTACTACCCCGTATCTCCTCCACCCGCTCACTTCTACCTTTATCACCTACCCTTCACCACTAGTGGAAGCAGCCTGACTATTATTGGATGTTTGCTTCAAGAGCATTGCTTATAACAGACCCTCAGGTAAAAGTCAGTACAGGGCTTGGATATATCATATCTAACACAGAAGGTAAGTGTTCAGTCTGAAGTCAAGTGAAACCGGTGTCTGGTGCTGTATCTGCAGGTAAGTCTTTTTTATCTGATAGACCTTCACTGCCACCGTTTCCAGAGCCTCCGCTGACTTGCTGAGTCCGACAAACCTTACACACTAAGAATGTGGCATGTCACATTCCCACAACCAGCCTGTCTGTTACTTGTATTCATTACTCTTGCCACCCACTCTCCTCCTCACCTGCCCATCCTCCTAACCATCATGTGTTCTTCCCCCAGTAGCAGATCTGACTGACATGTCCTCCTTTTATACAGGTCTTCAGCCGGAAAGCAGAGGAACTACTGATTTCAGTAAAATGGTTCATCACAAGTGACTGTTTGTTTGTTTGTTTGTTTGTTTGTTTGTTTGTTTGCTTCCCAGATGTGCCAAGGAACTTTTCAGTCAATTTGGCCACTAAGACCAGTGTTCTTCTGACCTGGGAGTTTCCAGAGAGCAGCAACCCCTATCGCTTTACTGTATGTCCATGACCCTCTCTATGAACATGTGTGCTGACATATGCCTAGTCAGTTAATAACTGCAATACTGTATAACCTAGAAATTACATATTTGTCTGGTGTTTATAACTGTAATACTTACATTACCATACAGTATGTATGGCCCCAACCTAAATTATACTCCCAGTGGTGGATGGATTGACATTTATTGTTTCACCCACAGGATGCTGGTGTTATGTAAAATGAAAAAGAAACATGATATATATAAGATCTGCCTCCAGCACCTCTAAAGCTCACTAGTGTGCATCTAATACTGTATGTTTTTGCAGACAAAAACATTTTACAGGGGGTTATCTGTCTGACTATTTCTTGGGCTGGATACTCTACTAATTGTCTGGCAAACTGAACTGTTGTTTTTGCCAGTAGTGGAAGAAGTACTCAGATCCCTTACTTAATTAAAAGTATCAGTATAACAGTGTAATACTCAGTTACTCAGCCCATGACCTAACTTCAACAACTCTCTTCCCATCTTCCAGGTGGAGTATAACCGGGAGAAGATGGAGATGGATGCTCATCAGAGAAAGGCAGTCATCCGAAACCTGCAACCTGACACCAGCTATGACTTCAAGATCACTGCTCCTGAAGGCAACATGGGAGGCCTTCGCCACCGCATCACTGCCAAGACCTCCCCGCCAATCACCATCCGCCGCCCTGAGATTGACCACACCCGTGACACTGAGACCACCATCACCATAATCTTGCCGTCGCTGGAGACTCGTACTCCTGTCAAGTAAGACATTTTGGGATTTCATAGACAGTCTCGTTGTAGTTAGGTCAGATGCGGTCTCTGAGGTGTGGGGCATTTCACTAGCATTATTTGACTGGCAGGAAGCCTAAGATATCTCTAGAGCAACAAGATGGCAAGTAAGCATGAAAACTGTTGAGACATGTTTGCTGTTATAGCAGTGCAGCTGGTGTTATGTTGTTTGTCATCCTCTGCTCCCACAGGAATGTTTATGTTGTGGTGGTTCCCCTGAAGAGAGCCCGTGGTGTCATCAAACCGCTCAAGAGCCCAGATGAAATGGACCTAGAAGAGGTGAGAACCACAACAATGAAAGCACACAGTGACGTCTCTGTCTGGAAGCATGGGAGGACCTACAGTATAAACACACACGCACAATCCCGTTGCTAAGAACTGGCAACGCTTACCCATTTTAATTCACTGTCGGTGTTTTAGTCGCTGACATTGATCCCATTTGATCTTGTCTGTGTGTCTTCCCTCTCTCTGTTTCTGTCTTTTATTTGCTCTCCATCTCTCAGCTGTTAAAAGACATCAGTCAAAGGCAGAGAGATTCTCGGCAGCAGAAGCAGGTGGACTTGCGTCGAGCTTACATCACAGCTCGTTTCACACCTGCCACGCTTCCGGCGTTCTTCACCCTGGGGGATCAGCTGGACTACGGAGGCTTTGAGAACCGAGCTCTAGAGCCGGGGCAGGAGTACGTCTTCTTCATCCTGGCTGAGCTCAACTCCACAACCGGGGTATGAAAGCCACCGCCTCACATCCCTTGTCTTCCAGCATTTATAACCACTCCCTCATTCCCTGCTGCCTCTCTCCTGCAGGCTGTCACCATACACTGTAATCAATATGTCCTCGCTGGTAAAACAATAAATTCACATCAGTCAAAGCGTTGTAAGCAAATGGCAATAACCTAAACGTACTTCCATCACCATTACTAATAAAGAGGGAGTGTACCTACTGTGGCAGGAGAAGAGATATTGCCTTGTGCACTGCTGGTGTATATGTGCAATTAAACAGACATAAATATACCACTTGAATTATTATTATTATTATTACTTATTCCTGCCTATCTATAAAATAGACAAGCTGAAACAGCAGCACCTCAGGTGTCTTGAAGTCAGTTTTCCTGACTGTGTGCCTGTGTGTTTGTTTTCAGAAAATGTATGTGGCCAGCCCTTACACAGATTCAGTGATTGCTCCAGATTCAGACCCTCAGCCCCTCGACGCAGGTGACGGCCTGATCTGGGTGGTGGGACCTGTCCTGGCTGTGGTCTTCATCATCTGCATCGTCATCGCTATCCTCCTTTACAAAAAGTGAGTGAAGTGAACTCTATAAAAACTAAATGTCAAGTTTACAATCATCAGACAAAGTTGGAGTGTAGGTCAGAGGAGGCAAACGCCAAGGCAGCTTTGATTAGGACTCTTGAAGGACGTCTTTCGGTTTATATATTTAAGCAATAATGTGTCCTTTTGTCTTTCAACATGTTTCCTCTTTGTTGCTCAGAACTAACATGTCACCTGGTCACTGATGTGTTTTTAACAACACAGCAACAGTGGAGGTCAATGGCACAAACCCACCTTTGGCTGCACAGGCAGTACTTGTTAGTCAGATAAATTAAGTGTTAGTTTTTCTTTTAGGATTCTTTAACAATAAAATAAACTGAATATCACCAGACTTACTCTTTAACCACATGAAGTTCTGCTAGCAGCTCCCACTGATTCTTCTTGTACTAGAAATTGTTTAATGTTCGACTATCCTCTCAACAATGCTCACATTTCAGCCTGATATTCATCAGATTTGTTCCAATTTAGAAGTTTGTTCTACCCTCAGACATCTATCAGTCTGACCCTGCTTGTAAGATGTGCTCCAAGCCATCAAGCTTTTGAATACTAATGCAAAATATAGATTTTCCTCTCTAACAATCTGCTTGTTTCCTTCCTTTTCTTCCTCTAATTATTCCTTCCCTTGCCTTTGTTTCACTGGAATCAGCAAACCTGACAGGTAAGATTAAACCAGTGTTCTTTTTAAACCACAGCAATTACATGTTGCCAGAGAACTTGTACAAAGCAGTAAAACATCATATCTTTTAATGCAGTGTTTGCTCAAGTCAAGTAGCCATGCTGATGGTGTGTTAGCACTGTGCCTGAGGTTTTGCTTCCTGATTGTTTACATGCGCTAATTGTGCTTTTGACTCACCGAGAAGCAAGCGCAAGGACTCAGAACCAGGGACTAAGAGCCTTTTGAGCAATGCAGAGATGATGGCCCATCACCCGACAGACCCCGTGGAGATGAGACGCATCAACTTCCAGACTCCCGGTATGAGCCATGTACCCAAACATGCACCTTGTATTTGCATGATAAAGTATCCTTCTGATTGTTCATTACTTGATTATGAAATATTCATGAATCTAATTTTAACTTTGGGAAGATTATGCAGACAAGATTGTGGAAGTAGTACTCCTCCGCATACCAGCCAGCATGTACCTGGCAGCTTTCATTTGTTTCTGAGATCAAAATGGCCACTGCCCAGGTAGTACCGTCAGCGGTTAGTCACGGTTGAGTCATAGCGGTGTGACAAAATCTGAGCATCTCTACCCGCCTACACCCCACATGCCACGCTGCAGATAACACATCTGAACAGACAGAAATTACAGAAATCAGTCTTATCACTCTTGAATGTTTCTGAGTTAAAATTATACATCAAAAGGTGTGTTGTGGATTAACTGTGATACAGGAATTTGTAAAGGATTTGACTCTATTCTTGCCGGCATAACCAAGTAAACAGCTCACTGTGAAGGAGCTACATGGATGTTGCCGCTCCCCACCCCCACCGAGTGAGATCTAACAGCACAGCTGCTTTGGCCGTGCTTTCATTTCTTCCATTCAATTAACAGCATTCCAAAAAACACATGCCTGAAGGAACTTGATCACTGTTCTCACTATATTCCTATGGTTGCAGTTTATAGAAGCTTGTTGAAAAAGCAGCAGGATGTGTCACCATAGAGGAAGGTCTTTACTGACAGGATATATAATGTCAAATGATACTGTATTTTATTTAATACATATTTGAAGGTTTGTAGGTCTTTGGTACGCATTCCTGGCGAAGCACATAGTGCAGCATTTCAGCTCTTTTTTTCTATCATAAGAATTTTCTTTTACTTTTTTGTGGCAGCAAGCTTGAAGCCCCCTCCTCACCAACCTCTCTCTCCTGAGATTTGTGCCTTTGAGATGCTTGGCAGAGATGAAATTTGTTTCCACCAAAACCGGCTGATGCTATCTGAGGTCATTTTGGTCGTGACAGGAGCGTTCTGTCATGATTACCTGCGAGTGCTGCAGCGCCAGGCTGTAGAAGAAAATAACCACTGATATGAGCCTGGTTTTGATAACTGTAACAGCTTAAATGCTTTCATAGGGTATCGACATGCATTATAATTCACTGAGAATGCAGACTCACTTCAGCATTAAATGGATTGTGTACATACTTTGATCTAATGTTGTAGCTATTTGCCTTTTGAAAGGAGAATGGATCACAATAGTTTCTCTTTCCTTGCTGCAGCTGTGAAAAGAAATGACTGTAGGAGGCATAGGTTGGTTCCTTTGTTTGTGTTCAACTATGTGTGTGCCACCCTTCTAATTAGTGTTCTGTCTGTTTTTTTGTTTTTTTTCTTCAGTCGTTGCTCCTCTGATCACATAGAAAGCAATTTATCAAAGAAAAGTAATTTAGAAACGAACAAGACGCGCCTCGTTTTGTCTCTGCACATGGATCAAAATTGATTTTTTTTGCCTCAGCATGTTCCTTAATCATATGTGTTTTTCTCTGACTGAATAATTATCTTCACATCTTTGCATAAGAGTGATAATCAAGGTTATTCAGCTAAAGTCTATGTCACCTCCAACCCTTGTTGTCACACAGGAATGATGAGCCATCCTCCCATCCCCATCAGCGAGCTGGCGGAGCATATAGAGCTGCTGAAAGCAAATGACAACCTGAGACTCTCCCAGGAGTACGAGGTGAGAAATAACTTATTATTCCATATGAATAAATAGATAACATCCTTATTGTTTGGAGATGTTAAGCCTCTGCTCCATAAAGCAGATCTTATTAGACATTTGTATCTCTGTTTGCAGACTACATGTTCATGATTTATTCAGTAGTGCAGTTTATTGCTGTAACTTCCCTACATTTCAGAGCACTCCCTTTCCATTATCCTCAAATGCGTTACTAAATACACCGCCACCCACTGTTAATGTGTCTGTATTTGCTGTTTCATCTCAGTCCATCGACCCTAGTCAGCAGTTCACCTGGGAGCATTCAAACCTGGAAGTCAACAAGCCCAAAAACCGCTATGCTAACGTCATAGCATACGACCACACCAGAGTCATCCTGGCTCCCATAGAAGGTGAGGCTCAGCTGAAAAAGAACAGCAAGTTAAAATCCATCTTTATAGATTGTAACTGAAGAGTCTGAGAATATTTGTGTTCCGGGGTGGGGGGATCTGCATGACAGATGAAATTGCAAACTGTGCTCAAGACAGCGTAGGTGCATTCAAGTGCAGCCAGCACTCATCCAGAACAAGAAGGAGGGTGGATTTGATCTGGGACTCATGAATTTACAGCGACAGAGTCTTGTTTGATTGTTGTTGTCCACTAGTCATCCAGCAGCCACCTGTTGTCAGCAGTAACCGTTTGTTAGGCTGTTTGATGTCTTACATGGAGGTTAATATACATTGCTGCTCATGCAGATTGTCATTTAGCAAAAGTCTCACAAGCTTCTCATTTGCAGGTATCCTGGGGAGTGACTACATCAACGCCAATTACATTGATGGCTACCGGAAGCAGAATGCCTACATTGCTACCCAGGGGCCACTGGCGGAGACATTCGGGGACTTCTGGAGGATGGTCTGGGAGCAGCGGACTGCCTCTGTCGTCATGATGACACGCCTGGAGGAGAAGTCTCGGGTAAGAAATCAGGTCTTTACCTACTGACGATAGCTGCAATGTTTATCTGCATGTTATAGTTTTAGGCGCTGTTCAGTTAATACATTTGATGAAATTGAGGAGTATTGTTGCTATAGTCTAAAAACAGTAATTATGAGGATGAGGATGATTTGCCTATACCCATGTAGATAAAGTGTGACCAGTACTGGCCAAGTCGCGGCACAGAGACGTACGGGATGCTGCAGGTCACCCTGCTGGACACAATGGAGCTCGCCACCTTCTGTGTTCGCACCTTTTCCCTGCATAAGGTAAATTAATTTGCTCTTTTCCTCTTCTGTCTACCCATGACCACCCCTCTTTGCCCTTTCCTGTCACATCCACTGAAAATGTGTTGATCTCTGGAGTTTACAGTCAAAAACTAGTAGCAACTGGAGTAATCATGAATTTCTGTCATCACAGAATGAGCAGACACTCAGAGGAGAGTAGATTAGTGTGGGTTTCATGGAGGATTCAAACCAGGCCAGCTTCCCTGTGTCAGAGATGTGATCACTGTTGGAGGCAGAGCATTTTCTTATAGCACAGGGCACATCTAGGACTGTCAGACTAGCATGTCTCTCTGGCCTACTTAGAAACACAGAAACTAGGCCAAGTGTAGCTTCCAAGTGCTCTCTAGATTTTTCTTGATGCGTTGTGAAACATCACAGTCAAATATACGTCAAGGAGTATAGAATAATATACATCAAATATCCAGTAATGCTACTATAATTTGTCTTTCTTGCAGATGGAATACATAGATAGATAGAATATCTGGGTTATATATAGTGTATGTACTGTAGGTAGGTTTTCATGGACTATTTAAAAGCTTATTGAAAGTACTGTATAAAGGAAGCTGGTCATGACATTTGTGACTAAAATTCACAAAACAAAAAAATCCCTTTAACTACTCGTTCATTGTTATGTAGTAAAATTAAATAATGAAGAGGGAGTTGAGAGGGAGGATGAAGCTCACAGGTGTAAACACAATCTTTTCTGCCTGTTTCTTATCTCAGAGTGGCAGCAGTGAGCGAAGAGAAGTGCGTCAGTTCCAGTTTACAGCCTGGCCAGATCACGGTGTGCCGGAGTACCCCACACCCTTCCTCAACTTCCTCCGCAGGGTCAAAGCCTGCAATCCTCCTGACGCCGGGCCCATCATTGCACACTGCAGGTTTGCACACTCACACATTTACCTTAAAGACAATGTCTGACATTTGGGAAAATATACTTACTCACTTTCATGCAGAGAGATGGTGTTAGATGAGATGCTGCTATCATATCTGGATGCTAAATATGAAAATAGATCCAGGAGATGGTTTAAAGATGGAAAGCAGGGGAAGCAGCTAGAAACAGCAGAGACTCCAGGGAGTCACTGCATCCGGCCAAGAATCAGTCTGTATGTGTAATGAGATGGTCACTACACCTTATTTAATAGACACTCAATAAATAGTGAGCAGTAAATTGAGATTTCAGACCCTTAGCAGAGGCTGAATAAACATGAATTTAGATGCATTAAATAATAAATACAGAGTGATTACAGACATTAACACTGGATTTTTTTAAATGTTAGACAGAGTTAGGCTACCAACTTTGCTCCATTTCCAGTCTTTATGCTAAGCTAAGCTAACTTCATATTTACTATATATACATGAAAGTGGTATAAATCTTCTCACCTAATTTTGAAAGTGAATAAGTGTGTTTCCTAAAAATTTTAAACAAAATATTAAAAATAAGCTCTTCTCTACTAGTAAACTCACATCCTCACTGCTCTTGCTTCAGTGCCGGTGTTGGTCGCACCGGCTGTTTTATCGTTATTGATGCCATGCTGGAGCGGATTCGACACGAGCGCACAGTTGATATCTATGGCCACGTGACCCTGATGCGCTCGCAGAGGAACTACATGGTGCAGACGGAGGACCAGTACAGCTTCATCCATGAGGCCCTGCTGGAGGCTGTGGCCTGTGGAAACACTGAGGTGGCAGCCAGGAGTTTGTACTCCTACATGCAGAAGCTGTCCAAGGTGGAGAGCGGAGAGCATGTCACTGGCATGGAGCTGGAGTTTAAGGTAAGTGAGAGTCCAGGGAAAAGTTTTTAAATTAAATCTTGTGTGACAGAAAATATTTTTTCTCCGTTCCTGACAAATTCAAATTTATTTTGAGACCCCAGATTGAGAACCACTGGAATATAGAGTACAGTTGCTTTGTTTGAGCTAACCACACATATACAGTAAATCTGAATAATCCTGCACTCTTGTGAGACCATATATTATAATAGCCTATAGGTTTTATTAAAAATGAATCTTACATGCACATTTTTTCTCCCCATCCAGCGTCTGGCTAATACCAAAGCCCACACATCCCGGTTTGTCACAGCCAACCTGCCCTGCAACAAATTCAAGAACCGACTGGTCAACATCATGCCCTATGAAACCACCCGCGTCTGCCTCCAGCCAATCAGAGGCCTGGAGGGCTCCGACTACATTAACGCCAGCTACATTGATGGATACAGGTATGTTTCTCTCCCACAAACACAAATATGACTTGACCCCCCTTGTCCTCTTATGATGACTTGATGAGTGAATGAATTGGATAGGTTTTCACCACAGTGCTCTCACCTGCCAAGTCCTGTCAGATCTGGTATTGCAGTATACATGTTCCCACTCTCTGTCTCTCTGCACGGCCCTCACTTCAGTCCCAGTGAAAGAGAGGGATGTTGGAGAACCTCTGATGAGTCAGGCCTTTAGAGTGGGTGTACTGTACACATGTCTTGACCGTTCCTCTTCTTGCCTGAAGTCTGACCGTCTTTTCAGTTTGATGCTTGACAGAATAAGAAACAAAGAGAATGAAAGGAGGAGGTGGCTTCACTGTGTGTGTGTTTGTGTGTTTGTAGGCAGCAGAGGGGATACATTGCCACCCAGGGTCCACTGGCTGAGACTACAGAGGATTTCTGGAGGATGCTATGGGAACACAACTCCACTATAGTGGTCATGCTCACTAAACTGAGAGAAATGGGACGGGTATGGACAAAAAACAAACACACAAAGTGTTACAAACAACAGCAGATTTCAGCCCTGTCCACAATGTCATCAATTCTTTTCTCCTGTTTTACCCTCTCAGGAGAAGTGTCACCAGTACTGGCCGGCTGAACGCTCAGCCAGGTACCAGTACTTTGTGGTGGATCCCATGGCAGAGTACAACATGCCTCAGTACATTCTCCGAGAGTTCAAAGTTACAGATGCCAGGGTGGGTTCATGGTGTTTGTGTTTTTAAATCCTTGTTCCTGTGTTTTATCCAGATGGCAGTGTAACCTTACACTACTTAACTTTTCTGCTCTATTCCCAAAGCATCAGTGCTGTTAGAAGGCAGTGGCGCAAAGCATGTCCTATCGACCTGTAGTGTGTGTTGATTAGTGTGTGTTTTGTATGTGAATGTGTGTACATAACACACCGGGCAGCACTATCGACAAACCACCCTAGATTACTCACTCAACCATGCTCTCTCCAGATTATCTTGACAGCTTGTGTGTGTGTGTGTGTGTTAGAGACAGAGAAAGGCTGTGTGTGCTCTTTCACCCATGCACATATGTGCCAGTCATAGATAAGTCCAGTTAAGCTTGTCCCACACTGACGCCACATTGACAGGATGCTCTATTGATCTCCATTAAAGGGGGAGTCAGAAAGGCTGAGCAGAAGAGAAAAGATGTAATTGCCTATTGAGTGCCTGACAATAGAGGACATACTGACGGTACGGCTTAAAGTTAACCACAGCCACTGATCCTGGGTCAGATAACCATAATCATTAGAAGGAAAAAGGATATTGCCTGGCAGAGTCTCACTCCTCTGTCAGTACAGCAGAAAGCTCTTAAAACGGTATATCTGAAATAAACACCCCATGTTAACAGTAATTACATATTTCAAAATAAGCATCTCAATATGTTATGGCAAGATGTCAGATGCACTTTGAGACAATCCTGCAGGTCTTCTGTTGATATTGACATGATATTATTCTTATTTCTTTCACACTCCTTCAGGATGGCCAATCGCGCACGGTGCGTCAGTTCCAGTTCACCGACTGGCCAGAGCAAGGCGTGCCCAAATCCGGGGAAGGCTTCATCGATTTCATTGGCCAGGTGCACAAAACCAAGGAGCAGTTTGGCCAGGATGGACCAATCAGCGTTCACTGCAGGTCAGCATCTGGGTGAAGCTTAACTGAGCCCTTGTGTGCATGATCAGGAGGATTGTCAGGATGTAGCTTGCTGCTGTCACAGCTCTGATACGTTTTCCTTTCGGCTGTAGCGCTGGCGTGGGCCGGACAGGCGTCTTCATCACTCTGAGTATTGTCCTGGAAAGGATGCGTTACGAAGGGGCGGTGGACATTTTCCAGACTGTGAAAATGCTCCGGACACAGAGGCCAGCCATGGTGCAGACTGAGGTAAACACTGAGTCCCAGGTGGAACTTACCAATTCATTAAGCAGGGTAGAGACACAAGCAAGGCGAGCGCAGCTGCTGCTGCTGCTGCACAGTGTTGGTTAAAGCTGCATTACTGTCGGTCAACAAGCTATTCAGTTTTTTTGTTGTTGTTGTTGATATTTGACCAATTTTATTTGATTTCCTTAAAGTAGGCATATCTATAAAAGTTTTGCCTGTCTTACTCTTTATTACTAATGATGAATAATGAAGTTTTCTACTGTTTGAATATCCTAAACATACCATCCATGCTTGCTGTCTGACTTAAATCTCACATCAGTTTCACAAATGCGTAGTCCTAATCAGAACAAGGGAAACGTTTTGTATAAGCTCAATACAAATCCACAAATACAACTGTCACTGTAGTCCCTGTCCTTGTGTCTCAAAAACTTCAGCTTTTCATGAATTAATAAAACAAACAAATAATAAATAATACAGTTCTCTCAACCCTTAAAACATCACCAAGAATGGAAATACATTTTTCTTTAACAGACCTTTCAAATTGATGTTGCAAATTATAAAAATAAAAACAGAAAACACTTGTGATACATACGATGTATGTAATAGATACATATGACGCTCACCGATACTGGGCTATAACGACTCAGTCGTCGTTCGGGGACATTGTTGGCCATCAAAGAACTGAAACACCACTGATGGGGATAAATATCTCCGACTCAATGCCAGTCGGGCAGAAGTGATGAAGCCTCTTAGATGAAAGGTGAAACGTCTTCGACCTAAAAACCTAGTCCAGTTGGGGGCTTTTTCAGCTTCTATGATCTGGATGAATGAGAATCTGCACAGACAACTTGTAATACATGTTAACACTTTTTAGATATGACAACATCCCCAACATAAAGTCAGGGTTTAATGTTGCCATACCATTGCTACCATATTAGCTACAAAATATTATAATTTATAACTAGCAGGCTTGACTATTGCAGTGCTATTTTAGCAGGTCTTCCTGGTACATTAATAAAAAGATTGCAGTTAATTCTGCTGCTAGTTACTTGGAAAAAAGGGAGAAACCATATTACAGCAGTTCTTGCCTCTTTATCCTGGCTACCCCTAGCTTTTAGAATTGATCGAGTAAGGTCCTATTATTAGTCTATAAAGTGATAAATCATTTGGGCCCAGCCTACTTGTCTGAATTCTGTTCTGTTCATAAAGGCTACCCATGTCTTTATGTCTCTGTCTCCCAGGATGAGTACCAGTTCTGCTACCAGGCTGCCCTTGAGTACCTGGGTAGCTTTGACCACTATGCAACATAAGTGAAGCTACAACCATCCATCCATCTTTGAGTGAACAAGTGAAACAAGAGAACGACAGCCTAAAATAACACGAACATTGGACGTTTTCCGGGAGCGAGATTCAAAGTGGACATCTACACCAACAACGACAAAAAGCAACAACAAATACACCTACGAGAAATCTGTGTCTAACAGCGCCCACATTCATCAGGAACTTCCGACGAGGAGCTGGTGGGTGTGGAGACTGTCCATGTGTAATCCATATACTTACCTCAGTGTTCCAGTGTGAAGGACGTATAATACATGTGTGTTGTGGTCAGCTATCTCCAATATGAACCAGTGAAATACTTCTGGCTTCTGAACAGGAATTATGATACTTTAAGTGTATAAACTACAAAAAGTAAAAAACAAAACAAAAAAAACAAAACACAAAGAGCCTGGATATTTGCTGCACCCTACATGGGCTTTTTATCCTCAACTTTGTATCTATTAGTTTGGTGTATTAAGGGGTTACAAAGTGCAAAGGTGAACATTTCTATGTGTCTATAAGTCTTTCAAAGGTGTCTACTACTGTACTACTGCAGGTAGTTCTGATGATAAATTAAAGCAGGTGAATAGACGATGCCTCAGCAGAAGCCTACAGTGAGGACTCACCACCCTGAGGACTGTTGAAGAAGCATGTGGATGCTCATTTACCCGACGCACAGTGCCAAGAGAAACCATGCAGCGTGAACATAAACTGCAGCCCACCAGGAGAGATGGCTCCCTCTCTGATCCAGCATAACACAAAGTCTGACTAGAGACCACTCTTAAACACTGGCCAAGGATCAGTTCATACTTCCCACTCGTGTCCTCACTCAGTAACAGCTGGCCTCAGAGCAGTAATTAGAGGCCATCATATCGTCCACTGGGCTGAGGTTTGTAGTCCAGTGCATTCTTCATTCAACAAAGCTCGCTTGCTATATTTGCTATAATCATTGTTCACCCTCCAGTTCAACTCCTCTTGATGTCAGTTCCATTGTGTCAATTCCAACAGTGACATATTGAAAGAGATGCTAATGAAAGAGTTCTGATCCCTTTATTTCTTGAATTTAAAACCATTCTCACCCCATTTCTCCAGAGGTGTCTGTTTTTACTGTACGTCTTTGCCTTATGCCGACCTGTTGCTTGTGTTTTAACATGCTTAATTCTTCATGCATTGTGTGTTAAATTTTTATTGTCATGCAGTATCTTAACTTGAGGATGAAAGTTGTTTCCTGATCATCTTCCTCCTCTTAAACTTACCTACTTGAAGTGCACCACTTTGCAGATAAATATATTTTATTTTGAGCAATGAAAGATTATGAGAAAAATCCATAAAAGATTCAAGTGGTGAATTGCTCACTTTGAACAGTCCTCTCCCCCTTTTCTGCCTCCATATAAGCTCAACTGCAAAGCTCTCTGTCCCTATATTACACTGTACAGAACATCCCAACTTAACCGACTGATGTTTTCCCCTTCGTTTAACTCCAGTACAACTGCACAAGTCCTTGATATTGATATATATTGTTTCTTGATTTGTCATATAATCATAATTGGTCCCACGTGGTGATTGAAGAGCACAGAGATGATCCGGTGTATCAGCCATTTTCAGGCGATTTCACAGATTTTGTACATACAGTCTATCATTGGAGTCCTATACAGTGCAGTTATATATGTCTGAGCACAAGATATAATGTGGGATTGGATGTGATGTAGTTCTTATTGTCGCAAAAAAAAAGCCTTATTGTTATTGTTCACTTTGTCATTGTTATTTCATATGATTTTTTTAAGATGTATATTATCCTATTTTGTTACTTTTTATGTTTGTTTTTAATTATTTATTTGGGATATCTAGCCACTATTACCAATGAGATGTTGTTTACTTGTTTTTTGGCGAGCCAATGTTAAAGTACGATACCATCACTGTTTGTTTTTTTACTTTTAGTGGTCGGTTTTGGTGCTTTTTTAATTTGCTTTATTATTATGAAGTACACCCTATGTGTAGGGTGCTATTTGATACTGATTACTGATGTCCGACTAGTTAACTAGAGATGTACATTAGATGCAGAGTTAGTTTGAGTTTACAGTGATGCCCTGTCCCCTCGCTAGCAACGGTAGTGGTGTAATCATAGCAAGGGAGGTATGATCCCACCCTGCCGTGATAGTTTTTTGCACCAGAGAAATTAGATTTATAGAGCAGAGTTGCTGGTGAAAAGCTCAGACAAGCTGTCGGTATTTTCTTTGCTGGAAAGCACATGGTAGCAAGTGTATTTTTGAAAGAGAATGGGTAAGAATCGCCCAACACACCTTTAAAAGCTATTCTTTAAATCTGAAATTATTCTATTAACTTTTGTGTGGTCCAGAAGTCTTGATGATGTGTGACATATATGAAATATGTTATTCCTTCAATTTCTAATGATTATTGTGTCAAGAGAAATATAAAGACACACACAAAACATAATATGAAATATGTTGAGGGCCAGCTATGGTGATGCCATCCTCCTCACTTATGTACCTGTTCTTTCCTTTCAAACAATGGATGTAGATAATGTATCTTGACTTTGTATTAAAAGCAGGATGATTGGCTATACAGCACAATGAGCCGCTTGTTTCTGTGGGCTTTTGTCCTTTGGTGTTATTCATTCCTTGTCCACTAGGTGAGGCCGAAGTAACTCCACAGTAAAATGCACTCAAGTCCCTGCACCCAGGTTTTACTGTTTTACACAAAATGACTCTTAGAAAAGCAAATGACTGGGAACTCAACTCAACTTTTGTCTCTTTTCTGCAACCAGGAGGCAAAAATTATATCCTGTTGCAACTTCTGCTGCTGCTTTACAGTAATACAAGAATAAATATTGTGGAATGACAATACAATGCCGTCATATTCAGGTTCAAATACACTGAACAGTTGTTTTTGGTTGATGTAAGGTGTACATATTTGTCTGACATTCAGGCATTTGTGTATTATTAAGTACCAAGTCAGATATACTAGACCTTTCAGAAAAGCTCCAGTCATAATTTCAACTTGGATTTTGGCATAATGGCATGAACACGACAGTTGCTCCTTGCATGACTGATGATGTGAGTTTTCAGTAGAGCAGGTCACACACTCACATGCTTGAGCAGATGTAAGCAGCTGTAAGGCAGTAAAAATAAGGCTCATGTGGGATATATCTAATCTCAGCATAGTTCTACACGTACTTGATTTTTCAGAACATACAAGATATGAGTCCCTTGCCTGTGAAAGGTCACGTATAGCAGCATAATCTTAGTGTTCCAGACTGATCTGTCTGTTGATAAGAAGAGCTTCTGCACCTGAAGAAGAGTACTGTGTGTTCCTGGTTACTGAGTATGATCAGTTAACTCTCCTACTCCTCTCTCAGAGAGCCATGTACTGTATATTATGTTTTTAAGTTATAAGGAGGGCAATAAAAAGGAGCGTGCAAGGACTGTATTGTTCTGTCAATCACAGGATAATACATGAATGGTTATTTGAAAGCTTTCGTGACTAACCTATACTATTTCTTTCTTGAGAAGTGTTGAGACAGGCCCAGTAACTTTACACCTTCAGTAGTTAGAGAATAAGAGCCTCATTCACCTGTATGAGGGACCTTTAGCTTTTATGCAAGTAGCTGTTTTGTTTTCGGTCTCCTGTAGTGACAGTTGCAGAGACAAGTCATGAAGGTCAGCATGACCCTGCCCTGAACCAACGCTTGCTGAGCACAAATGATGTTTTTCTGAAAATGATATATCACCATGTGGCTTGCAAATGAAACAATGAAAACTGTTATAAAAGCTTATTGTTAAAATGTTTCTGTATTATATACCAATTCATTTGAAAAGTTTTACATTATATTTTTGCACCACACATTACCTGTAGAACCTCAAAAGACATCTTATTTATGTTTGTAGACTGCAAATGTAAATCAAACTTCATACATTTAGCACAACCAAAACTGCTTCAGAATGCTAAATACAGTATCAGCTGGTAACGACTGCTGGTAAAAGTTACTAAATCCTTTCATTTCAAATCATAATAAAACAGCAAGGGTCAACTCAGCACTCTGGGCTGCACACAGAGACAAAGGTGGAGGTGAGTGTAAGAGAAACACCTGGAACAACACCGTGTGACCTATGATTACCTGTGGTTTGACAGTGCAACACAAAAAATGGGCTTGGCCTAAATAGCTTACATGTTCCAAAATGAAAATGACCTTCTGTCTAAATAACTGCTGACACTGTTGTGATAGGCTGCAATTACAAACAATAAGTATGCTGCATATATCATATTGCATGCATTTGGGTACACGTGTATTCATTATCTTTTTAAAAATCCAATTAAATACAAAAGATCAAAATAAGGATATCTGGCATAAACTACCCTGGGTAGTTTGTCAGTTTCTGTAATGATGACCCTCGGCTCGCCCCGTAGTTTGGGAACTCAGGAAGTGTTGTGGCAGTAACGGTGTGGATTGTAAGCACAAACAAACCTCCTTGAGCAGAAATTGCTAAAGAAAATAGTCTTTTAAGTGACAAGTTGAGCTTCAAAACTCTGCCGTATGGTTCTCCTGACAAGGCCAAAGTTACTTACATTCACTGTCGATGTGAATAGATGTTCCCACTGGAGAACGTTGAGTCTTGTGTATCACTTACTGACCAACCCGCCAAACACAGACCACGCTGGATATTTGCAACGGAGACGCTTGGACAACTCTACAAGCAACAAACTTTCAACGGCGATAGCTAAATGGTGCCTGCAGCTCGCAGACCGATTAACATTGTGGAGGACGAGGGTCTGCTTGAAATAATCCGCATCGCATCCAGGCTCCACTTATGAATTGTCTTCGAAAGCCACCACTGTCCCCAAGACACACAACTTGTATGAAGATGAGAAAGTTAAAGTGCAGGAGGCGTCGGGACAGACAAACACGGCTGTGTCCACCAGAGACCACTGGACTTATCTCAGTAATCACAGTCACCCCAGGGTCCCATGAAGGTGCATTTAGAGCCAGTGATGGAAGAAGTACTCAGATGCTTTACTTCAGTAAAATGAGCAATACAACGGTGTAAAAATACTCTGTTACAAGTAAAATTCCTGCATTCAAAATGTTGCTTAGGTAAAAGTACAAACGTATTAGCATTAAAAGTAAAGGTACTCAATGCAGAATGGCACATTTCAAATTCCTGTATATCATTTTATTGCATTACAATTACTGATGCGTTATTGTGTACATCACATTTAATGTTGCATGCAGTTGGTTAAGGGGGAGCTAGTTTTAATGAGCTTATATGCATTTAATTTGAATTACTGCTGGGTAGCTTGTGAATTTTCCACTTCAGATCAGTGAGGTCTTATAATTATGCAGTATTTTTGTATTAATCGGGATCTGAACAGTAACTAGTAGCTAAAGGTATAAAAGAAATCTAGTGGAGTAAAAAGTCCAGTATTGGCCTCTAAAAATTTAATGAAGTCAAAGTATGAAGTAACATAAAATGAAGATACTGAAGTAGATACCTCAAAATTGTACTTAAGCACAGTTTGTAAATGTACTTTCCACCACTGTTTAGAACAGATCTTTTTAAAATGCGATTATCACAAGTTAACTATGGACAATCATGCCATTAATCACAATTAAATATTTTAATCAGTTGACACCACTAGATATTAATTTGAATTTTTCAAAATAAGTAGTAACTGATGTTGTGACAAAGGTAATGGAGCAAAATATACAGTATTTGCCTCTGAATTGTAGAAGCATGTTGACATAGCCATGTAAGGTACAACTATGTCAAAACTGTACTTAAGTGCTTGACTAAATGTACTTAGTTAATTTATACCACTGGTTTCAACTTTTTCAAATGTTTGATATTTTATTCTAGTGCATATACAGTGTATGAGCACTAAGTGTAAAAATGAAGATGACCAGCGAATTAACAAAGCGGTTATCAAAGAGAGCGTCAGTGTCACTGATATACAGTGGGTACAGAAAGTATTCAGACCCCATTAAATTTTTCACTCTTTGTTATATTGCAGCCATATGCTAAAATCATTTAAGTTCATTTTTCCCCTCATTAATGTACACACAGCACCCCATATTGACAGAAAAACACAGAATGTTTGACATTTTTGCAGATTTATTAAAAAAGAAAAACTGAAATATCACATGGTCATAAGTATTCAGACCCTTTGCTCAGTATTTAATAGAAGCACCCTTTTGAGCTAATACAGCCATGAGTCTTTTCGGGAATGATGCAACAAGTTTTTCACACCTGCATTTGGGGAAAAACACCCCCATAACATGATGCTGCCACCACCATGCTTCACTGTTGGGACTGTATTGGACAGGTGCTGAGCAGTGCCTGGTTTTCTCCACACATACCGCTTAGCATTAAGGCCAAAAAGTTCTATCTTGGTCTCATCAGACCAGAGAATCTTATTTCTCACCATCTTGGAGTCCTTCAGGTGTTTTTTAGCAAACTCCATGCAGGCTTTCATGTGTCTTGCACTGAGGAGAGGCTTCCGTCAGGCCACTCTGCCATAAAGCCCCGACTGGTGGAGGGCTGCAGTGATGGTTGACTTTCTTTGACTTTCTACAACTTTCTCCCATCTCCTGACTGCATCTCTGGAGCTCAGCTACAGTCATCTTTGGGTTCTTCTGTACCTCTCTCACCAAGGCTCTTCTCCCCCGATAGCTCAGTTTGGCCTGACGGCCAGCTCTAGGAAGGGTTCTGGTCGTCCCAAATGTCTTCCATTTAAGGATTATGGAGGCCCCTGTGCTCTTAGGAACCTTAAGTGCAGCAGAATTTTTTTTTGTAACCTTGGCCAGATCTGTGCTTTGCCACAATTCTGTCTCTGAGCTCTTCAGGCAGTTCCTTTGACCTCATGATTCTCATTTGCTCTGACATGCACTGTGAGCTGTAGGGTCTTATATAGACAGGTGTGTGGCTTTTCCTAATCACGTCCAATCAGTATAATCAAACACAGCTGGACTCAAATGAAGGTGTAGAACCATCTCAGGGATGATCAGAAGAAATGGACAGCACCTAAGTTAAATATATGAGTGTCACAGCAAAGGGTCTGAATACTTATGATCATGTGATATTTCAGGTTTTCTTTTTTAATAAATCTGCAAAAATGTCAAAAATTCTGTGTTTTTCTGTCAATATGGGGTGCTGTGTGTACATTAATGAGGAAAAAAATGATCTTAAATGATTTTAGCATATGGCTGCGATAGAACAAAGAGTGAAAAATTTAAGGGGGTCTGAATACTTTCCGTACCCACTGTACATGTGTCAATGAAAATATACATTCACCAGCCACTTTATTAGGTACACCTGTACAATTGTCTGCAATTCAGTGCAACACCTCTACCTTCACATCTGTGTTTATAATTGTCATAAATGTATGAATTCAATTATATGTTTATTATTGAGGTCATAGTTAAAGGTGGTGTTGTACTGGACTACATCATATTCAGAGGTGTTCCTAATATTCTGACCCTCTCACTTACATAGCTGGGGAGGACAAAATTAGAGACACATCTAAATATAATGTAGTCCTGTACAACACCACCTTTAACTATGACATCACTAATAAACATATAATTGAATTTATACATTAATGACAATTTCACCAAAAACTGAAACAATTGCATACAGGTGTACCTAATAAAGTGGCCATTGAGTGTGCAAAGGTATTTTTAATGTTTTTAAGAAATATAAACTTTTTGAATATAATGTTTGTGGATTTATGGAGCTTTGCACATCAGTTAGGAACAATGAAACACCTGGGTAAACTTAACTAGTGTTTCAAAAGGTGCCACCCATTGTAACAGTTGCCTTGGAGAACAGAATGTTGTGGCCTTTTTCTCGTTGATCGGTTTAGTTTCAGGGAAAGCTCCGACCTCTCACAGCTGATTGGCTGACTGAACAATAAGAAGCCAATCCTAAGTCATTACAGTAGGCGGCTTCTTGCCTGCACCTTGCTGCTTTGGCGCTGCCTCCAGGAAATAAAGCCAGCAACTCACAGTCAAGGTCTTTCATTGAGTTTGTAACCCTGAGAGCAGAGAAGATTGAGATATTGTCTTGCACTGGAAGTATGGATGTGTGGCAGCAGGTGCATGTGTATTAGCTGGAAGCATTTGCTTTTGATTATGAATTTTAAATTCAGAAAATTCTCACTGGACAGCTCAGTGTGAGTACAAATATTTATATTGTCTGCTTTACTCTCTCTTTTTGTCTCTCACTGTCCCTCTTGTATTTATTGTAAGATGTTGAAACAAGAGCAACAGTCCTGATCTTTTACAGCTGGACACCATGCAACCAAGTCCGTCTAAGCACCAGATGTGCACTATGGAATAATAGTCACCTTTATTTGGCCAAGTATGTTACACACAAGGAATTTGTTTCTGGTACAGAACCGAGGCAGCCATCTGCGGCACCAACTCGGGGGGTTCAGTGTCTTGCCCAAGGACACTTCCACACATGTGGATTGCTGGCACCAAGATTCAAACCTCTGACCCTCCGCTTGGGAGAGGACTGCTCTACCCACTGAACCACAGTCACCCTAAGAAGTTACTTTTTAGTGTTTGTAGCTACTGGCTTACAAAAGTGCGGCCCCTAACCGGAGACCCTTGTTGCCCAGAGACTACAGACTAACCACAGGTCAAATGCAGTGACAGCTAACCTAAGCAGAGGGAGGAAATCAGCAAAGCCGGTATATACAGAGGTGTTTCAAGTGCGTTGTAACTAGTTTCACTTTTTGTTTTGACATAAAGAAACTAATTTAAACTTCCAGAGATTAGACTGGATTCTAACAAGCAAGAATGTGGAAAATCGACCTTCACCTGAGGCAGATAATGAAAGTGAAGAAAATGAAATGTCTGCAACCAGCTTGTTTAAATCTAACCCTTTATGTGTTCCCACAAGAAACAGACATTTATTTGTATTTTTGCATGACTTCTTTATTCATCATATGAACTCTGGATCATCAGTGTTGACTTTTATCTCCTGCTCTGTTGGGACAGCAGTGTAGACGGATCTGGCATAAGAAGAGGCATCAGTGGGATTATGAGTAAGAAATCTAAACCGAGCCAGAGTCTGGATGATGCCCAAGTGGAGATCCGGCGTAATCACAGCCTTGATTCCAGCATTTCCCTCAGGTAGACTACAACACTGCACTGGGATTAGGATAAAAACAGAACAAAAGATGGTTCATAATTTTAAAAGTGCACCCAAAGTCCTGAAGACGGTCTTACTACATTGGTGTGAGCGTGGTGCATTTGACCTCTTTGTGTCCTCAGGAAACATGCCATAGCAGAGGGGAGCCTTGAGCAATCAAACAAACCCATCAGCACTCATGTAAGTCTGTATCGTGTATGTGTGTGTTTTCGCTGCTCGGGGAGAATAAAATCAGCTGTAATCAATATTTTGTTTTATGTATTCCTCCTTATTTTAAATTCTTCTCTCCCTACTCTAAAATCCAAGCCACCCCCTTGGGTGAGTTGCATAAAACAAACAACATCAACAATAAAAATTGAAATGCATAAATAGTAAAAACATAAATATTTCCAAAATGTATCAAAGTAACATTAACAAAGCAGCTGAGACCCTTTTCCTAGCGACACAATTTTCCAAGAATTCCATATGTGAAAGCCACATTTTCAGAATGTCTTCCTCTTTATAATGAAGCTTATAGTAAACTTTATTAAGAGGAGTATAGCTTGAGATTTTGTTTGGCCAGCGTGAAATTGTAGGTGTGTGTTTAGACTCCCAGTCAACCACTCTACATTTCCTTGCCCCTAGAAGTACAATGCATTTCTTTTGGAAATCAGTTTTTTATGATCACATTGTATCGAATTACTGTATCGACAACATTTTATAGTTTCATCCCATTGTTTAGTTTTAATGTTTGGGTTCACTGTCACACTTCACAACACCTCAGTCTTTCCTCTCTGCAGAGCTTCCAGAAGCACAATAAAGCCTTTCACAAACTGTTCCCAGATGTTCCCAAGGGAGAGAACCTGATACAAAGTGAGTGGAGCTGCTCTGTTACGTATTTGTTGGTATTGATTATGGAAATGTGTCCTTTTGTCACTTTGCCCCTGATGCCTTCGCTGTTTCCTGCTGTTGCTCCTAATGCTTTGTTTGCCAAATGGTCTGCAGCGAATGACGAGTTGAAACAATTCAGTCAGCGATTCAGCAGGTGTGTCTCTTTTGTGACTTCGCACTGTGTGTGTGTGCATCTCTTTGCTGTAGCCTTCACCTGCGCCTTGCAGAAGGAGGTGCTCTATCTTGGGAAACTCTTTGTCTCTGAGCGCCATGTTTGCTTCCACTCAGCCGTTCTGCTCAAAGACACCAAGGTAATGCACTCGGATACATTAAGTTGAAGCCCAATTCACACTGGTGAAAATAATTAACACTGAACTGTCATAACAGCTGTGGAACTCAGCTGTGGGTTTGCTCAGATTCAGAGTCACGTTTCAGGCCCACTGAGCTGATTTGCTTTTAATTTTCTAGTAACACCTCGCTTTGGCAGGACAGCCGTTATGGCTCACATGTCCCTGAAGTTGAAAAGAGGCAATCGACATTAATATCAGCTGTCCTCGAAGTTCACTTTCATCCCCAGGATTTGGGCTTTTTATCCTAATATCAAGGACTGACCGCATAAAAAGAAATGAGTTTAGTAACTGTGACATATGCTTGTGTACATTTCAGATCTCAGTGAGAATGTGTAATATGATTGTACTGTCCTCTTTAAGGCTGTGAAGGCACCAAGAATTATTATTATTATTATTTTCTCACCACAGCTGGTGATACCTACGCCCAGCATCAGGGAGGTGAAGAAAAATAACACGGCTTTGTCCATGTTGTCTATTCAAACTGTGGATGGAGGGAAGGTCAGCTGCTTTTGTTTGTTTGTTTGTTTAATGGCTCTTTATTTTTCCACTGAGAAAAATGTCATTTTGAACTTAAGAAATCTTTTAATTTGACGCCATTATTGCATGACTGATGTACAGTATGATGAAGATGAAGTGTAGATGATGGATAGGAAGCCGATTAAAAATACAGTAAGTTTACTTGACACTATCCCTGAATGCCGTGGAATGTGATGTTGGCTCCTGTTCTTTACTTGTTCCTTAAGCATTGAATTGATAGTATAGTTATTTTTAATAGTATCATGAAAATAACTTTTAATATTTAAAAAAACTAATTAAACTTATCATTAAATAATCAGATCTATAAACTCATTAAACTTAACACTAATGCATCTTGACTCAGATGGGTTCATTGCTTTCAAAACTAGAAGGAAACTGATTCTTACTCTTACAGTGAAAATGGCAGCTTTTCAAACGAAGACTTTAAACGACTTTCCATACACGGAGGACACACACAGTTTGTTTCTGTTACGGGTTTAACCCTTTCCTCTGCCTTTTTCCTTTGACAGTACTCGTTAGTGTCTTTGAGGGACCGTGAGATGTGTTCCAAAATCCTCCAGAGTGTCTGCTCAAACTCACAGGTGCTGAAATATGCATGCACACAATGACAGTAACTTGTCAAACAAAGGATTTTTTTTAAACTGTGTTTTCTGTGGTCGTCTGAAGCAGGGGGAGAGTCTAAACAGCAGCGCTCTTCTCTGCTCTGCAGGGAATGATGATGTGGTAGGTTAAAGCAAAAAAAAAAAATCACAGGCAAGATGACAGACTTCATGCTTCAGTGTCCATGTCCTTGTCTACAGGCCTCCAGTTTAACCCCTTTGGAGGACAGCATAGATCACGATCTGAGCCGACAAAGCAGCGTTAATCTTGACAACGGATCTCATCAGATGTTTGGAGAAGGTGAGGGGGAAAATGAAAGAGACAGAAAGCAGTGTGTTAATGCTTTTCGTTGTGTGTCAGAGGGGAAAGTATCTTAATTCATTAGTGCCTTCATTTCATACATTGCATGTGTTACTGCTAAGCTGCAATATCTTGACACTATCGCTGAACGTTTTGTACCGTTACAGGCCCCATAAGATTTATTTCCACTCGTCAAAGCAGCTTCACCAATGAAGACGACAGAGGTGTGTGTAAACCCTCACAAACTGACAGACAAGTACTGTCATATCTCCTTGGCTTACCCATAAGGCATAGAGTGCCTTGATACAGTAACAGGTTGATGATTTTTGTCTCAACCAGCTGTATCGTGGATGTGGAGACTCACTGAGAGGCTCGCACCGTTCTCCTTACTCACAGACGTTAGGAATCACGGCATCCTCTTCTACATCTACGTGCTGCTGTGGGTGTTGTTATTTCTCCAGTGGTTTTATGTAGCAGTCTATTTACAAAGTATAGTTTTGAGGCAATATAGAATTTTCATTTTGTTACTTTATAATTCTACTTGACTGTAATTTAGAGATAAGGATAAAGCTGTTCATTTTGCTTTGCTTACATTAGTAGTTACTTTGTAGTTTGAAACTTTTCATGTGTATAAATCAAATGCTCAGGGTCCATTTCTTTTACTTTTGATACTTTAAAAATATTCATCTGATTAAACAGCTCTACTTCTACTTAAAATTTTGAGTGCAGGACTTTTACTTGTTATGCATGTATTTCTATATTGTGGTATTACTGACATAAAGAATCTGAATACTTCCTCTGCCACTGTCTATGTAGCTGTGGACACTTGACCAGTATTGCTGTTAATGGAAAACAGGAGGAGACCACCTAACCCTACAAGGGATTTTATTCCTTAAACTGAGACTTTAAGGCAACCTTCCTCTCTGCCTGTGTTGCCAGGCATGGCCTTCAGCCCAACATCTTGCCTGATGTTTTAGGCAGAATTCTTTGCAGATCCAACATACATAGTGTTTATGAAACATACACCCAGATGTGGTTTGGTGTGTTAACTTTCTGGACTGGCTCTCCAGAGGGAAAAAAAAAACCCAATCCTGAATGTGGTTTATCTAAATGTTCTTACGCATTGTTCACTCCGGCTCCACGCTGATACTATTTACTGATCTCGTACTGTTAGGACTGTAACGTATCTATCCATCGTAGACTGTGCGCTCAGCTTCTGACACATTCAGCACAATGTACTTTCTTTTTGGAAGACGTTCAAGACGTTATCGTGTCTGTTTGCAGGACTGTTTTGCTGCTGTTGGTATCAGGATACATCGGGCTGAAGATCATAGCACTGGAGGAGCAGCTGAATTCTCTGGGAGCCCTGACTGAGTTGTCTTTACACCACAGAGAGTGAGTACACACAAATGTAAAGAAAAAGGAAGCCTGTCACGAGAGAGACAGAACAAAGCCTGTAGGGTGTTGGGGAATAATGAGATGTCTCAAACCGGTTTTAGGGGTTACCATCAGTTCACCATCATGTGAACAAAGTAGTTTTACAGGTTCACGACTGCATCATGGATACATTTATTCGCTGCTTACATTCCAGCACGTTCACACACACTGGGAACTATGTGTTGTACTATAAATGTTACACGTCAGCATATGCTTTTTACAAGCTTTTACTTATAATGCCAACCTTTAAAGTTTAATGTCATTACTGACAGTGTACTACTTACAGTACTAGTACTTTTACTGTTGATAGAATATTTGAACACTCTTGTAATTTCATATTAGTAAAATGCTGGACTGTAGCATTGCTACATTCAGGGATCAGAAAGTCATCCACCACCGTCCTCTCCTCACACTGCTTCATCTTTTGCAGGGATCAAGAAACCTAGCCAGCGGCGGGGGACTTGGACAGAGGGATCTTTCTAGGAACTCAGGCAATATACCACTCTATTAAGATCCTACTGTATGTCTGTCTAGAGAGGGTCCGAAAACTTCTTAACACTGAGGCTTTATCCATTTGTCATACAACACAATTTATGCAATGACATTTGCAATATTGTGCTCAGTCACAGAACAGTTCAACCCCTCTGCTAGCTAACTAACTAGATGGTGGAGAAGCACCAGGACAGTATTTTCTATGAGGAGAGCATTGATTCTCTGCTGATAGATTGAAAACTGTAGTGAGGATTTGTTGCAGTGAGCAGCCTGCTGAAGCCTTGTTTATTTTCTGGCCAGTGAACAGCTGAGCTCAGCTAGCAGTAGTTGCTTGACTATCGGTCTTCATTTTCTTGAATCAACACAAACTATGACAGTGAGAACACGCCATAGTCTGTGTCGACAAGATGACATAAGCGCTTTGTTGTTAATGGCATATTATGAATTTGAGGGTTCACACTGCTGGTGTAATGCCTAAGAGAAAGGCTGTTAATGAGAGCAGTCGGCCAGCAGAGGGCAGTCACTGCCATTGAACCCGACTGAAAATGAAACAAATAGAATTTCATTCTAATAAATTCAGGTGCTGAAATTTCTACACAAAACAGATATCCTAAATTTTTGCTACTGACCTTTTCCCATATCAGTAGGTATTAGAGAGTCTGGTACATACAGGGTTCATACAGGCTTCAGTCAACTGATTTCTGTGCCTTAAAATCAATTTTCATGACCAAACATTCTGCATGAAAATATGTGATGTCCAAAAAACCTGATAGCATATATGTGACCAGAGGCCTTCTCTGATACTGTACAAAAAGAGGTTTAAATTTGATTTTTTTTTTTAAAGCTGCATTAAAATATTTACTATATGAACAATGTAAATTATCAGTGTCATTTCAGCCAGTCTGAGACTTTAAAGCTTACATGCTATTATTTAAAACCCAGTGTCGCTATAGTCTGAAAAATGTGATTCAAATGCTAAATGTGTAACACTGTACATAAATATAATTTTTGAACACATACCTTATGTACTGTACAAAATTAAAAAGATTATTTTAAAAACAATGCTGTCAACATCTTACTTTTGTACATAATTGATCTTTTTATTTTGTTGTCCATAAAAAGGTCAAGATTCAGTCCCATGAATTAATTTCATTACATCATATTCTGTTCAAAAAAGCAACATAAAATTACAAATCATAATACAAAGAATATGTAAGTACAGTAACCATATAAACAGTCCACTAATATTTTTTAGCCCCCGCCCGCCCGCCTGCCCACCACTGCCCCATTCAAAAACTAGCACAAAATTCATAACAATACATCAGTTAGTATGAGCAATAAAAAATTCAAACATCCCGTTTTTTTAAGCACTTTGATGTTCAATGACATGATTTCAGCTTTACCCTCACATAGAATACATAAGCGATAACATCCCACTTCGCCACTTGCTCAGAAAAACACGAGACATGCATACAGTTTTCACTGTTCGACCCCTACCCCCATCAATAGATATTCAGGGCCAGAGGACACAATATATGTTGATCAAAGTGGTGCATCAATAAAATGGAAAGTTTCCACCCTGTTTCTTGAACCAAAGCTCAGGAATGAAAAGTGGATCTAGTGGTTTCCCTGATAACACGACCTGTCCAGGAAAAGCTAAGGCTTACGTTTCAGAGAGAGGCAGTACCTCTCTCTAAAGCTTCTGACAGCTCCGATCCCTGGGTCAAGATGGTAGCAGGTCTTCATTGTTTAAATATCAGAGACACAAAGCACAGGATGAGAATTGAGGGATTCCCTGTTTGAAATGATGAAAGTAAGCAAGCAGTGTCTGGTAACCTTTCCACCATTTACTAAGACCCACGTGTACTCCCAAAATGGAGTAATCCGATCAGTGCTTGTTCAGTACTGCAAGTTCCCTTTAACAAAACAGCTACTGTCACTGCAACCGATGTGCAGCAAACACAAGAGTGTAGATGGGAAATGTGGTGCTAGCCTGTGACCATAAACCAGTTCCAGTACTTTTTCAGGTCTACACACACAGGGCTTATTAGTACTTATTCAAACGGGAAGCTAGTATCCTTGATGCTGGCCTGTAGAAGACAGTCAATAATAATGGTGAACACACAAATTTACATTTTATACCCTTATTACACTTTGGATGCTTTGTACAATAGTGCTGAACCTAAGACCTGCTTCTGTCATGCTCGATCTGATATATATATAAACATGTAAATATACCGTCTACAACAGTACATGGATTTTGTGTGTATGCATGTGTATGTTGTGTTGGAGTGTGTGTGCGGTGATGTGCAAAGGTGCGTGTGGTGGAACCTGCACCACACCAACAGTGAGAGGCTCAAATATGGCTTGTGTCAGACAAGAAGCATGCTGCCACCCATAAAAGAGCTCCTGTACATTTAGGGCCACAGAGGTTAAACAGTAAGCATGATGTTCCATCCTGGCGCGTCACATCATTAGTCATAACATGGGCACGCATGGTTCTGAGACAATCAATCTATGGTCAAGACAAAAAAATGTAAGGAGAAAGGAAAGCGTGCTGAGGGTGCCTTTGACCAGGAGGCTGTCGAACTCCAGTGACGAATTCTACTGGAACAAGACTTGGAAAACAAACCGTACGGTAAGACTGGAACTTAATCCTTATGATTCAGATGAAGCATGATTAGTTTGAACTGAGCAACTATTTTGCCTTTAAAGCCTCCAAATCCAACCAAAACATCAGGCTCCAATAGGGTCTGTTAACCAGATGAGACTACAGATTATTCACAAACATCCATGACAACTGAGCTTCAGATTCAAAGGAATACTTTGACAGTGGGAAGACAGTTTCTTGCCGAGGGTTAGATGAGAAGATCGCTACCACTCTGTCAGTACGGTACAGTATGATGCTTAATCCTGCAGCCAGTTAGCTGGATAGGATAAAAGTTATGTGCAAAGTAGCTTTCTGGAGTCTCCGCATTAGTGATAAGTCTTCTAAATCTAACTCTAAACAAAAAAGCAAGTAAGCACATTTCCACACTATCTAACTATTCCTTTAAATATGCCTGCTGCTATTTCATCAGCACAGTCTACCCAAGCCTTAAACCTCACACATCAGCAAACACTAAGAGCTGCAGCCCTGTGTTTAGAACCAACTGATCTAATGTGACACAAAGTACAGACTAAACCTGCACTTCTATACAGTATCTGTTTGATCAATGCCACAGGAATCTCCACCTACCCAGAGATATCCTCAGTGTGGCTCTCAAAGCCCTGGTGCCGTTTCAAACTCACCATCATTCTTGCTCAGAATATGTAGAACTGGGCAATAAAAGCAAAGAGAGGAAATCAAAGCAATTTCCTATAAATTGCACTGATTCTGTGGACAGTGAATAGTTAAAGCTACAGCGCAGCCAGGAAATAAAGCAGAAGTTGGCTGTTCTGCGAAATTTCAAGAGTCAGATATGAGGGAGTGGACGGCGTGAGACACCCCCCAGCCATACAAGTTATGGCAGTATTTCAGACTTAGTCCTTGTGTATCTGTCGTAACTGACACCAAAGGAAAGGAGATGGACCCCCAAACCACTTAAATATAGTAGGTTAGTGTTAGCTGAACAACAACTTGGGAAATGCCCTGGAAGTCAGATGGATGTCCCTTAAACAGGTAAATGGGGAGGAGGAGGAGGAGGCTTGACCAGTGTTTGTCCACTAGAGAGAGAACTGGTCAAGCTGCAGAGGTATTCATACGTCCCCACAAAAAGAAAAAAAAAAAACCCACCAACATTGATAAGTCTCCAGTAGCCTCCTCCATTTGCAGCTGTCCAAGTCATCAGGATGTCCATGTCTTACAGCACTGCCTCACTCATACACACACACACATAAGCATGTGCACACATTATTCAGGTGTCACAGTCCCATGGAGATATTATGAATACACACTCAACACTCACATCCATGATTCACACATCACAATTAAACATTACATCTGTGTGTCTTTAGGACAAAGCAGATCTCTATTCTTTCTTAGTTCATGCGAGTAAACATTTTAAAAGCTGCAATTTAGAGTTTTTCCCACCTTAAAAACCACATTTGTGGCGCTGTTTCATCTCAGTTCTTATTTTTAGCGTTTCACTACACACCATACAGATGGATATAGATAATGATGACAAAATAAATTTCTCACCTTTTAAAATAGGAAACAGGTACGTTGTGATAATGAACCTAAAAGGTGTGCTGCTTCAAAGACACACAGATGTGACAGAAATCACACATCCTTTTTAGGTCTAATTCTCACTCACACATCCCGTTTCTCATTCATATTCACACACACACGTACACACCAGTCTCATTCATACAAACGCAGAGAGGATGCTGATTCTCAGGCATGCTGTGCAGCCAGGTCCTGGTTGATGAAGCGCCGTAGCCTCTCCAGGTACTGACTGTAAAGCTCAATGTCGTTGTGACCGGCTCCCTCCACCCAGAGGGGCTCCACGGCCTTGGGACAGCGCTCAAACAGGGCAAGGCCGTGAGAGAAGTCGATCACCTCGTCCTCTGTACCGTGGATGATGAGGACTGGAGACGGGATCTTTGACACTTTCTCTATGCTGCAGGAAAAATGGCAGATGCAATTAATGCACAAGTAGATTCTGGGCGAAATGAAGTCTCTTTCCTGGCAATGTGCTTGTCCCAGGATTTATATTGTGTCCAATCTCTACATCAGATGGCCAGATAGCTTGGTTATTGTCAGGGGCGCCCCATAGCCGAGTGGTTACGACATGGTCTGCACCATGTACCAAAGCACATTGTGTGCTCATCGTCAGCAGTTCAACTCCAACCACTGACATCTGTTGCAGGTCTCCCCCTCTATCTGCCTTCCCACAACCTACTGAACAATAAAGCTAAAAAGCCTGGAAAAAAAAAACTTTAAAAAAGCCACTCCCTCCACACCTTTCCGATGCTGGACAGAAGGTGTCTGTGTTGACAATTTGCTGTAATGCTCAGAGAGTGATGATGCGATACGCACCACATCACGCTGTGACCGGCCAGCTGTGCAGAGCTGAGAGAAGCCAGTTATTGTACTTTTTCCTCTAGCTTTACACAACTTTCGTGGTACTTTTAAGGTGACTAACCAAGTGTGACATTAGGAATGTCTTCCCGGAGAGCCTGTCTGAAACTAGGCCCCATTATCCTTTTTTAATTATATCGCATCTCTTCTCTATCACAGTTGCCTTTTCACTCTGCCTTCCAGTGTGGCCATTCTGACCAACTATAAACACATTTAATTACCATGCCTTTAAAGCTCGTTCTGAACCCAGTTACCTCTGCCTATCCCCCTTGGAAATCTGAATGTGTAACATTTTACCACAGGAGTGGTTTGAGAAGTTTTAATGGACATTTTCATACTTTTCCACAGAGATATTATCACCATTTGAGTTTCCTGTAAATAATAACATTTGAGCACTTAATGCAACACAGACGATGTTCTGTTCTTTTTTTAAGACACATTTAAAGCTGACTGTTTATTAATAAGATACATTTTGAATGAAATGTCACTTTATATTATTTAAAATACTGATAATGCAGAAAGGAATTCTAAAACATGTTCTTAACTGAGAAACTTACTTAGGAAAGGCATCAAAACAGTATGTTTTCTTGGTGTCAGGAAAGGCCACTCTCATGCCGGAGGTAAGAGGAGAGTGGAGGACCACAGCAGCACACTCAAACCGTGATGCCAAGTCTACCGTGGGCACTGTGCCAATGCTCTGCCCATACAGAATGATGTTCTCAGGGCTGATGCCATACCTAGGACACACAGGTTTCAGTACAAAATATCAGAACAAGAGTACCTTCTAGTGTGCAGAATGATGGACGCGCAGCATACAAGTGTGAAAAATTTTATATGCAGATTAACTTTTTTTTTGTAATAACAAATGTTTCTTGTCTTAAGTGTTAATTTTTGGTGGTCACAAACTTCCTCCATGTTGCCACCTGAGAATGTAGGTTCTACTAACAAAAGGCTCATTAACCATACTGGCAGCAGATAAACAAGAGAAATAATTTGAGAAGCTGCAGCTTCATGTGGCGCTCAGCCTGCCACTGCCAGTAATCAATCCTTCTGATATGTAGCCATTGTTTAGCTTTGATTTGATTTGCTGATAGTCAGAGAGAGGGTACTGCAGACAGCAAGGACTATGTTTGCATAAAACTGAGCAAATCAAATGCTATTTTCACAATAAGCTACTGACCAGTGATGTGAGTGATCCTTACTGGTTTATCAAATAGTCACTTGAACTCGCATATGGTGCTTGGGTGGACAGGACCACACATGTTCTGCCTGCTTACCGAGAGCGCAGGGCATGCCACGCAGCATCAATGTCAGCGTAGAGGTTCTTCTCAGAGGGCTTGCCAGTGCTAACACCGTAGCCTGAGTAATCATAGGAGAAGATGTTGCAGTTGATGCGTGTACCTAAGCCGATGTAGAAGCTGCTCATCTGGCCCAGGTCTACTGCATTACCATGGGAAAACAGCACTGTAAACCTGAGAAACGAACAAAGAGGCAAGAAAGAAGAAGGAAGTTATGCAGCAGGCTGAGCTTTAAGCAGTGAAGACGAATGAACATGCTGTAAGGAGGTTAAGAGGATTTTATGGGGCAAAACTGGGAACCAGTTTACAGAGAGGAAGACTTAGATAAAGCATATGAGCAATTTTTAAATATATTTAAGAAAGTATATGACAGGAACTGTCCTCGGAAGCAGTATAAAAACAAGAGGAATTACAGTGGGAAACCGTGGATGAGTAAGGGATTACAGAATGCATGTAAAAAGAAGAATGCGTTATATAAAGAATTTATAAAGGACAGATCCAAGAAGGCGGAAGAAAAATATAAGTCATATAAGAACAAATTAA
>NW_018128052.1:999844-1010545 GCF_001952655.1 Monopterus albus | reverse complement strand
AGCTTTCATACAGTCTAAATTGTTAAAATTTTTTGATTTAGTGGGATATAAGACTGCAGTGTTTATGTATAAAGCCAGGAACAATTTATTACCTGGTGGAATTCAAAAACTATTTAATGAAAGGGAAGGGGGATACAATTTAAGACATCAGTTAAATTTAAAAATTCATGCTATACGTACAACCAAAAAAAGATTCTGTATTTCCATAAGTGGAGTAAAACTATGGAATAATTTAAGTGCGGACATAAAAAATAGTAATGGATGGATGGATCATTGTGGGTGTGGTGTATGAATGTTAACATTCTGTTATAATTCTTTAGTATATTACTTGTGTGGTGTAGAAGAGAATTATCTATGTAGAGATACTGCTTGCAAACCAATGATGGTAAGATGATGTCATGGGGTAGGACTGGATAAGTCTGACTTCTTCCTACTCCATTCAAGCATGTACTAGGTATAAGCAAATTGATATTGGATTAGCATTTGTTGGACATGTGTAAAATTATGTGTGTTGACATATCAACTGTCTTTACATGCTTGAAAGAAAGAATAAATCAAATCAATTCAAAGAAGAAGTTAGGCAGCAGGCTGAGCTTTAAGCAGGAACACTGGTAAAATGGGAAGCCCTGAGTTGTTGGAAGAGATGTGGAATATAAAAGGTATGATTGAGAATAGTGTGCTTTATTTGGTTCAGCTATGTGTTCTATTTAAAACACATGCAAAACACAGATACACAAGGACATTCAGTCTCAAGGTGTGAGTTTCACCTGGCATTGGGGGCACAGCGAATGTACATGCATCCCACCCTGTTCCCTCGGCTGGACCTGGTCAGGAATACGTCCGTCACATCCAGCTCTCTCTGCGAATACTGGAACTCTCCTCCTGCTCCTCCTCTGTCACCCCCGCTACCAGTACTCAGCCGGGATCGCAGCCCTGGGGCTCCAAGTGATGGCAGAGCAGCTCCAGAGCTGCATCCAGCAGTCCCCGTACCAGAACCTGGATCTGGGTCAGGGATAAGGGCATAGGTGGGTTCTGGTGGGAGGAAAGCCAGTTTGGCTGCAATGCGACTGGGGCAAGGGGGGCAGCAGAACAGGCAGCATAGCTCTCGTATGGACAGACCGTTCATCTTCTGACAGAAAAATAAACATGGAACAGAACAATTAGGTGGCAGAAAACTGAGAGGAAGAACAGCTTGTGACAAGCAAAGCCTTTCATTCTCAGCAAGGTTTCTTACAGTTTTCCAGTCTACTCAGGAGAAATGATAATATTGAAATGAACATATGAGCATACCTGGATTCAGAAATCCCCAGGTCTTGTAAGTAACTGGCACACAATGGTGCCAAAGTCTTCTGGGATAGTCACTGAGCCAGCTGGACCATAATAAAATAAATAAAAGGTCATATTTAAATGGCTTGTCTCTGTGCAACAACGAACTGTACATGACAACTTAAAAAGTCACAAAGACATGACCACTTAGTTGGCCTGGTCTTTAAATGTAGGTCTTTGTATGGCTTTTATGTGTTCATATGAATTGACGGATAATATATATTAAGAGGTCTGTACTATTCTTTCTAGGCATTTAGAACCAAATAAAATTAAACAGACACTGAGAAAAAGATAAACAGCAACCTTGTATCAGAGCTATGAGGAAGCGACAACCTCATTTTAAACAAAATATTAGATTCATTTAATTGACAGTATTAGTATTAGCATAACAGCAGCTCCTTAGAATTTTTAAGGCAAAAGTTACTGGCATAATTCATGTTCTGAAGCTGCTAAAATCTCAATGCGGGATTAAAGGGATTCAGATACCATGACATGATCGCGGATATTGGTAACTAATTAGATCAGCAGAGACGCGACATCTGTGCTAGTGTGGCTATATGGATGATCACGGTATTAAACCTGTAACGCTAGCCTGTGATATCGGACATATAACGAGAGCGTTATACTGAGATAGCATTCCCACAAGTGAAAATGCTGATGAGCGACATATTGCTGCGAATAATTGACACTAGCCGCTGTACAGGTTAAAGCCACCTAACAGCCAAATTATCATTCCCTATCTCGTTAGCAGGGCAAGCACTTAGCGGCAGCGGCTAACCCGCTAGCACAGCAGCCTCAAAGCTACCTACTTACCGATTCACAGTAGGTCGGCAGGTAAGCTGGTGTATCCCTGTATGTGCACGAAAGCAGCACAAGACTTTGAATATCCTTTTTGTGTTTTGACATGGATGGTTTTACGCAAGTGTATTGTCAACTGTCTATGGCTAGCTAGCTGAAATTCATTCTTCTTCTTCGTCTTCTTCTGAGGTTTATTAGCAGTTGGCAAACAATGAATTGATCCATTACCGCCACCAACTGGTTAGGAGTGTTGGTCAAGAAGCTGGTGAAACAAACAAAAAATAAACTAATAAATAAATAAAACTTTATTATGTATACATTTATTTAAACATTTTAAGATTTCACTACATTTAACTGTTTTGTTTCTTTAAATGTTACTTATTGCTCTGATAACTAAAAATAGTAGTCTACAGTTTTGAAGTATTTGAATGTATTTGTATTTTATGATTATATTTTAAAAAATACTTTCTCTGAATAGGCTTTTGTCATAAAACATCATACATATCACACTTTCAATATTGACAAAATGAAAAAAAAAATAACAACCAGAAAGGACATATTAAACCAAATATAGAAAAAACATAAAATGAACTATGCAGTATTTACTTCAAACAATGCAGCCTTTTTGTGTTTTTATATCCACCCTGAATGTGTAAAAACATATACCGACTCAGAGGTGGTATACTCAGTTATAAGTGACTAAAGGCCCTGCATTTAAAATGCTAATTCAAATTGCATAAATCTTATCAGCAAAATGAACTTGTATCAAAAGTAAAGGTACTCATTATGCTACAGAGTGAGTGAGTTATATTATTAAAGATTATGTTTTTTGATTAATACTAACATCTGAACATTGCAGTTGATCCACTTGAAGCAATTATAATTGCTTAATGTGCTGTTGGGCTGTTTATTTTGTAATTTTGTAATTTTGTACATCATATTTAGAAGCTGTCCATCTTTATTTACCTAATGGAGCAAGGTAAGGCATCTTTATTTATCTGGCACATTTTATACATAGAGGCAATTCAAAGTGAGAGGCAAGGAAAACAGTGACAGCATTAAAAACGATAAGCATTACAACCAGAATAGAATCAGTTAAGTCAAAATGAAGATAAAATATTGTTAAAATGAGATAAAATACATAAAGTGAAAATAAGGTCTGAAACAGAAATCTAGTAGTTACAGTGCAGAAGTAGAGCTTAGATACCAGACAGTCAAAGGTACAAGAAAATAACGTTTTCAGTAGAGACCTGAAAATGGCAGAGTTGGGGCACATCTAAGGTCATTGGGAAGTTGCTTCCATCAGTGTGCAGCACAGCAGCTAGTAAAAGCAGCTTCACCCTGTTTGGCTCTGACCCGAGGTTCTACCAGCTGATTTCTGGGTTTGTATTCGAGATCAGACATGTATATTGGCTCCAAACCACTGTGTGATTTATAAACTAGCAGAGGCACTTTAAAATTTATTCTGTAGGTAACCAGTAGCCACTGTAGGGATTTAAGAGCAGGAGTGATGTGCTCATTTCTCCTGGTTCTGGTTAAAACTCTGGCAGCAGTGTTTGAATGAGCTAAAGTTGTCAGTTTTTTTGGGAGGCCTAGAGAAAAGACTGTTACAAAGTCCAGCCTGCTGGAAATGAAGGTATGAATTAGTTTCTCTGTTTCTTGTCTGGGCATGAGACCTCTGAGTCTTGCTATTTGTTTAAGATGATAAAACACTTAATTAGTTATGGCCTTGATTTGAGTGGTTAAGGTCAAATTCTATATTTATCCTTATTTACTGCAGTCTGGCCATAGATACAGGACTTTAAAACAGTGAAGGGCTCACTTTGGGAGGAGTTATGTCCATTCAGCCATAGCACTACTCAACAAACTGCTTCACTGACTCTGTGTGGATAGAGATCTATCTGCATGAGTACAGCCACCAAGTTTATAATATTGTATAGCTGCATGTTTCTTTGTGTGTGTGTGGAATATGTACAGGCTGTGACAACAAATCCCCCTCTAATCTATCTATTCCCAGAAATGTAGTGAGTAGAAGTATAAAGTATTTTCCATAAAAAGGAAAAGAAAAAAAATACTCCCATTTTAAATGTAAGTACAGTACTTGAGTGGTGCATGTTACCTTCATTACTGTCCAGAATCCTTTGGCCAGTCATGTATGGAAGGTGTACAGGTTAATTTGTAAACAGGTCCCAAGCTACATGTAGTATTTTGATAACAGTTTTTTTTAGTGCTTTTGTTTTAATTCGTCAAAACCTTTTTCTGTTCAATACTTGATAAGGTTCTTAACTGAGTGCTGGTGCACTTCTTTATCTTTAAAACCTATCTTTGTATTCTGTTTAAAGAAAACAAAGTGAGTTCTTTCAGCTATACCATCCCATAGATACTGTATATGAAATGATTCTCCAGGGCACCATTGTGTTGTAGGCCCATTAACTCTTCTAACTTTCATGAACAGCTTCAAACACATATCCAGCAATGGCTTAACACAAAATGTGTGAGTGTGCATACATGTATAGGCATACACTGTGAGGACCACTTTAAGTTATATACCATGGGAGTGAGGACATGCTTCAGTTTCTCACACCCCTTCAAATAGACTTTAGGGTTAAGTGTTAGAATTTGGTTTAGGTTAGGGTTGAGGTTGGGCATTTTAGGGTAAAGGGCTACGGAATGCATTATGTCAGTGAGTGTCTTCACAACTATAGTATAGCACGGCTCTGTGTGTGTGTGTGTGTATGAGAGAGAGAGAGAGAGAGACAGAGAGAGGGGTCCTCCATTTATCATTGATCCACTGCAGGACTGTGTTTCAGTGGGTGTGAATTATGGGCCCCTGGTGTCACTATGCCTGCTCTGGGTTGGGCATTTCACCTCGCCACTGTAAATTTAAAAGGGGAATTAGAAAAGTGGATTTTGCTGACTCCTGATTTCAAAGCTATAGCCTGACCAAGTGCAGACAGCTGGCGGGTCCCCCATACAGAAGAGTTAGACAGTCCGCATTTGCAGGATTTGGGATTTCGCAAGGGTCTGAACAAGGCTGCTGGCAAAGGAAACGCATTGTGGATCACAGAAAAGCCCAGTAGGTCGTTGTTTGCACATTTAGTCTACGCACTCTTTCTCTCCCAGTAAAAAAAAAACCTTTTCTAGTTGACTGGGCGTTTTGGACGCGCTCGGTAAACGGTGATGCTACGGCGACGCGCAGGAACCGTAGAGGGAAGAGACAGGTGAGGTGCGGCTGGCGATCTGCTGTTATTTCAGAGAAGCTTTGGATACCGAGAGCCGTGGGATCCATCACCCTTTTCTCCACAGAGAGGCAGAAGAGCGACCGGAAAGGGCGAGTATAGGCGACTGGCACCTGCCTCAGCCTCCCTACCTGGCCATCTGGTGCGGTGAGTGTGCCAAATGGTGGTACTGAGAGATGGATATGTATGAGGTAGACTGGGGGTGGATGGGGCGAACAGGTATATACAGCATGTGCGCAATTTTATTACTGCCTCCGAACGAGATGCTGCATTATTACTCCCCGTGAATGGATGCCTGTATGGCATCGTCTGGACCTTGGTGGACATGAACTGTTCTTTGTGTCTGCTGCAAGTTTAACGTTTTATTGGCATATCATGTGCTTATCTTTTTTTTTTACCTTGTAGGCTACATCATTACATGTCATTGTTCTTTCACGTGTTGCATAGGATCTTAATAGTTTCCTTCACGAAGATTTTAAGTGATGTCTCACCAAATAAAGCTCACAGTACTTGTACATTATAACACTGCACTGCAATGACAGGCACAAAACCTGACTGAATTTCTTATTTAGATCTAGATGTTAGGTCGTCATCTAAATGAGGCTTATTGCTGTCAGATGTTAGTCTATATTTCATTGTGCCCTTATGTAAATTAATGGCGTTTTATTAAACGCTTGATTTAGGTTAGTGTTAACAAGAGTAAAGGTCAGATTTGATGATTTGAAGCCATAAAGTGAATTGATTATGTCATGACTCACTGACAGTATGGAGTGGCATGATGCATGCACAGCCTAAGTCACTGATATGTAGAGTCCAAATAAATAAAAGGAAATAGATTTAGACAGCTGGTGTGACTACAGATCTCTAGAGAAGACTGACACAAAATGGAAAAATACTCAATGTGAACATCTTTTGCCCAAAATGTGTCCTGTTCACTTGCTACTCAAATTGCCTATAATCACACTGCTCACTCACAACCTCTATGGCCCAAATGCTCACTCACTGCCAGCCAAGTTCTTACTGAAGTGATTTAATAGTTACATGTAAGTTATTGTTTACAACTGCATCCTTCACGCTGAAAGCTATCAAGCTCTGCAGAAGGACTATAACAGCTACCAACTGCTTTGTTTTTGTTGGTGTTCCTGTGCGAATTTAAAGGCAAAACGAGATGGATGGAGAAAAATTATTAAAGGAGGAAAGGGAGAGAGCAACATAGACAGACAAACAGACTAGGGCATAGAAAGGATATAGTGTGGCAGATAGCAATCTGGCATATAGGCTACAGGGGGATAGGCAGAGGATGTAAACAGCTGAAAAAGAAATGATGGAGCAGAAAGCACAGAGTGAACGAGCGTTGAGGGAGAGGGGCTGCAGACAGCAGTCTGAGCTGGTGTGAATGGTCTCCCTGTTATCCCTGCTGCCCACACAGACGGCTACACAGCAGCCGTGTGAGCAGGTGCTAACTCCACCACACAGCAACCGCAGGGAACAACAGGTGCAGCCACTGTTCCCTTCAGCTTCCCATTGGAAGGCAGTCTAACACCCACCCATCCCAAACACACAGCTATACCAAAGCCTTTTAACACCAAAACACCCACAACCCATACTGAACCAAATGGATGCTTCAATTTACATTAAAAAAGAAAGAGCAGGCCGGAGTAATTCAAATATAAAATTAATTAGGCTGCAAACAAAGTTGGAACCACTTGAAGAAATAAGAAGTTCAGGTAAAAGCAATCTTGCATAGAGTCTCAGGGTGAGACTCAAGTGCCCCCAGGGACCTTTAATGAGCTCTATTGATCACATAGGACCCTATTCATTCATACATGCTAAGCCGCTAACAGGACATCTCAAGCACGGGAAAAATTAGCTTGGATTGCAGCATAATACAGCCTTGCCCACAAAGAAAGTAAATCAACAGCAGATTAGTGTGGTGGGGTTGCTAAGGAGCAAGTTTCTAGAAATGTGTAGAATGACAGTCTGAGACCTTGTGTGTGTTTGTGTGTTAAACAGAATGCAGTGAAACAGGCAGAAGATGTTGTAAGGAGAGAGATGTTACCTAGCAGCTTCTCTGTTCCTATCACCCAGAGAATACATCAAGAAATTGGTGACAAATTGCCTCCCTTTACCTCTGGTACACAGAGAAGAACACTGACTGACTTAAGCACTACTTGTTTCAACACTGCTGTGCACTAAGTCCATAGTTTTCTAGTTCTGCTTTGTATCAAAAAGGAACAGCTTGTTTCTTTTGTTAGACCCGAGTTGACTTTAAACCCAGGACATGATTTCAAAGTTACCAAAAGATTTTTTTTACTTCTTGTCATTTTTAACCTATACTCCCTGTACATTTCTTTGCTTTCGCTCAGACTGGAGGTACCTTCTTAACACTCCTCTATACAGTATGGTCTTTTAGAGTTGAGATGAACTTTGAGTATCTTCTAAAGCTTGCTGTATCAACTCCCATCTGCCCTATCTGTAACCATGCTTGCCCTGAAAAATAGACAGGATTATTCACTAATATGATAATAAAATAAAGCAGTTAATACTAGTGTCAAGAGATTTTAATGGAATGCTTATTTTCCTCACAAGCAGTCAAATACTGTACAGTATCTTTGGAGGCTCCAGTTTCACACAGAGTGCGGTGTTGATCTGGGGGTAGGGCTTAGTGGGATTCTTTAGAACAAAATCTGCACTTGAAAAGGGCGCTAAAGTTCGGGGACTTGAGGGCAATAAGGTCTGATGGACACAGCCTGGCTGGCATCTGTTGTGTGACCTATTCCAGTAGGGTCCTCAGAGCGTGGACCTCAGGGAGTCACTGTGCGGGATTAAGGGGACCAGAGGGTCAAGAGTCACGCAGACATACTTTCTTTACTTGTCAAAAAGTAGCTCTTATTTTAAGGTGGGTGTTTAAACTAAACTCCCTCATGCAAAATAATCTTTTGTGTTGATCAGAGAGGCTTTCAGGATCCTGACTGGGCCCTTTTGGGCAAGTCCTTCCAGATGTTTGAAAAGGAAAGGAGCACAATGATAGGAATGTTGTGGAGCAAACTCTGTCCAATAAGCTGTATGCCATGAGATAAATATTTAGTGTCTAAGGTAGCTGCACCATGTGGTTTTGGTTGCTGTATCAGTCACATATACCGTGTAATAACCCACTGCAGTTGTTTTCAGTGTAAGAATCCCTCATATTCTCTCCCGTGCCCATGCATCTTCAGTTTTATGACTCTCTGTCTTCTCTGATTCCTCCCTGAGGTGCAGGCTCTTTTTAATGCTTCCCTGTGCACATTGTGTGGTCCCTGCACATAGCACACTAACACGTGCGGTCGTTTTATAGTGCATTGTTCTGTCTATATCATCTTAACAACATCTAGGGGTCAAGTAGATAATTGCACATACATAATTTATGATGGTGTGAATGTTAGGGTACACACATGCATATTTTATTTGTGTGTACTCTTTGTATGTTTGTGTTAGATTGTGTATTATGGTGATAAAAAGTATGAGTGAGTTTGTCCCTTCTCTTTTTGTATGCAGCTGGTCCTCCCATTTAACTGCCTGGCAATTTGGTTGTGAGTGATATCACAGCTGTTTCGATTTACAAAGATAGAGGTAGTCTAATCTCTTACCTTCTGTGATCTAATTTGCATAGCAAAATAGCAAAGTGAGAAAATGACCATCCCTTTCAGGATTTCACTGAAGCACTCACATGCGTTTTCACACAAAAAATAAGCAAATAACCAAGTAACCTTTTGTCAAATGCCACAACTGAGGCCCTTGTCTCTTTATGTCTTTGCACAAAATGAATGGTGGTATATGTATTTCTCATTAGCGTAGTCTATCCAATTTCTGCTTTTGTTGACCAGCAGACTCAGTGAGCACCTTAGCCAAAAGGATTAGCTTTAGTAGTAGCCGCTTAGCCAAAGGAATTTAGAAGTTGTTTTTATTGGGAGATAAAGGTGCATGTGAGTCTTTTGTCTCCCAGTTACTCAAGATAGTTTTGTAGCCTAATGAACCTTTGTTGTGGTGGCTAATATGTCTCTTTCCTTCATCCTGTCCTCTCCAACATCTGTCCCTTCTTCACAACAAACATAACTTTTCTCTTTTAATTATGGCTTTTCATCTGAGGCCCAGTCACAACTGAGAGGAGACGAGCAAAGCGTAGCAGAAACACAATTATACTTATGAGGCGGAGAGTTGGCTCCCAGGCGAGGTGTCTGCAGGTGTGTGTGTGTGTGCGTGTGTGTGCATCATATGCATGCTTGCACATGTCAGTCCACAAGCAGGTTCACTGACATTTTGATATCTGTTGTGTGTGGACCCCCTACTGTGAGCTGTGATCCTCTTAGCAGGCTTCTGTCAAAAGAGCTATATTTATCCTTACTGGTGATCATAGCCCACAAAGAACAACATGATGAGAATATGAGCTACCTTTGAGCCTGTGCCTGCTTCTGCACCAGCATAAGAGAAGGCACTAACAGGGTATGAAATATATGGTAATAACGCCTGCCACAGTTAGATTTTAGAGCAGGCTTTTTAGCATAGTCTTTGTTGAAGGGGAATAATGATAGGCAGGGATGTGTTGAGTAGTGGTCACTGAGAAATAGAAAGCAAACACATAAAAAATATAAGAAAAAGCACAGATATTCATGGTTGGCATCACAATTGTTGTCATGGAAACGTACAAATGTTCTTCTTTGTATTACATATTAGAAAACCAAAAAGGTTACCTTAATGGTTACGGAGTATATCAAATGCTCCACAGAGACAGATGTTGCCTTGTACGGTACAAAGGCCACCATTAACACTGTGTGACAAAAAGAATAATAACAGCATTAAAACAGGTCAAATTCATAGATGAAAAACCTTTGTCACGGTTGTGTAATTAGACCACATCTTCGTTGCTGTCGTACGGGGTGTGTGTGTGTGCATATGTTTTGCTGTGCGGTCATAGTGTGTGTCTGAGCAAGTGCATTGCATACTCATGTGCTCAGCTCTTGCTCTGAGCTGTGCAGTGAATGTATATGTGCTTACTGCAGTCAAACTCTGGTTAGTAAGGTTTGCCCTTGCTGCGGCTTTGTACAGCACCATAAATGTATGTGTGTGTTGTTTTTATGTGTATTTTGGTGCATTTCACGCCTCAGTGCAGAACCAGAAACACATTCCATACATGTTCTGTAGACCAAATATTGCTGTTTGCACATGTTTGATTGCTTTCTACTTGTGGTTCTGAGCTGTGTGTTCATCCTACTGTTTGCACATGTCCATTACCAATAAGCTGATAACTCACTCACTATATCCGTTGGCCACTGTGCATCTATCACTGGCAGCATTTGGCTTT
>NW_018128052.1:991495-999785 GCF_001952655.1 Monopterus albus | reverse complement strand
CTCCAGCTCTGTCCATCATATTTTAATTACCTATGGCGCTCACCCAGGGGAATTTCTCTCTTCCTCTTTGTGTCTGTATCTTCTCTCCTTTCTTTTCCTTCATCTTCATTTTCTCTCCTTTGCTACATCTCCTCTTTGCATCTCCCTATTTCATTACTCATTCACTCTCACTAGCGCTCTCTTCTCTCTCTCTCTTTTACACATACAGTAACAAAGGCCTGTGCAGAGGTAACATTTGCATTACCATACAAATGACCCTGTAGATTGAACAGTATTTTAGGGTATTTAATAGCAAAAGACTGTTCCCTTAACTCTGATTAGTCCTGCTTTGAGGAGACAGGCAGCCACTAGAGCGAATATTGCCTCCACCTTCATAAGATAAAAACATGACACACTGATTCCAATGCTCGGGAGTGTGTGAATGTGCATGTCTATGTGGACTTTCGCGCTTCCATGTGTTTGTATATGAGCACAAGTGATGAGATATATAGTGTGCATCTGGATAAATATCTTTGTGCTCATTTTTCTTCACTCCAACTTGTTTTGCATTGACACCATGCAGTTCTAGAGCTGCTGCCTTTTATGGCTAATTCATAATAACCTACTACAAATAATTAATCCCACAACAACCAGTTTGAAGTAGCATCAAACCCTGAAGTCTCAGTCAGTAATTATGGCATACATGTAATTCATATAATACAGTTACCTTGACGGGAGTGTGTGGACTAGCATTTACCAAGTGAGCTAGGTTTAAAAAGTAATACAATTGTGTGAAATTAGACAAATAGTTTGACATTTTATTAAATATGCTCATAGCTTTTTTTATTGGAGGCTTTGTTCAGAAATTTGATGCCACTCTGTTTCCACACTAAATATGAAACTAGAAACAGCAGACAGTTAGCTTAGCTTAGCATAAAAACCAGGGAATCATTGCTCTGTCAAAAGTTTTTAAAAAATGCCTATCTGCACTTGTAAAACTCAGTAATGACCATTTGTGATTTTATTTGTTTAATCCACACAGAAACCAGAGTGTGAAAATGTCAGTTTACCATTTAATGCATGGTTATGCAATAAACTTTGTCTTGGCTGAGGCTATTTTCCAGACAAACAGCAGGGATTCCACAGAGTCAATGCCCCTAGTCAGGAAATAGTCACGCACACGCCCTCGCATAAAAGTTGTTTGTTTTACACTCTACCCTTCTTCAGACAGAACCAGTCCAGCTGTTTCCCTGTTTTCAAACCTTTGTGCTAAGCTAAGCTAACCATCTACAGGTTGAAGCGTTATTGAATATAACAAACACATATGACAGTGGAATCTCCTCATGTAAGTCTCAGCCAGACAGCAAATAAGCATATTTCCCAGCATATCAAACTATTTGTTTAACTGGGAAATTTAATATGGCTTATGAATCAAGAGTAAATACTGACAGCCTGGTGGACCATCTTTAACAACAAAATAAAAAATTGGACTTTTACCCTTCCAGACTCTTCAAAGTTTGTTGAACTTTTTTTTTAATTAGCAGATGTCCAAGCTGAATGTGGAACTGAGTTAATATAAAGTCAGTCATTCCTTCACCAAAGTTGCTCAAACACTGTAACACTGTAGTCTTATTTATTTTGTATGAAATACATCTCATGGTACAGAAGGCTATACAGTGTCTGCCTACTCTGTTTTCACTGTGAAGTAAATGTAAATAGCTGTTGTGGGTATCATTTCGATTCAGTCATTTAATTTGGGAACAGTTAGATTTGTATTAAAGCCAAGACTAGACACCTGAGATTAACGTTTGTTAAGTAATCATAATACGCATCTTAGTGTTGCTCAGGCTAGGAGAGAGTCAATTTGTGGACGCTTACAATGTTTGTCTGAACTTTTACTACAGTAATAACGCTATCATTAAAAAAAGATTCTGAAATCTCTCGTGGCTACATTTTATTCACGTCCTTTCCATTTTCTGTGGAAGTCTGTTGTAAGAATATTAATGAAGTTTTTGAGCTTGTAGGGTGAAGTACTGTGAAGGTGACCCACTTATCCCAGTTTATCCCATGTCTGTGTCTCTACCCTCAGGTCATCCTGCTTTATTCCGGGCTTTAACCTACATACTCTCCTCAAGGAGCAAGTTTTCTTTTCTTTTTTTTCAAAGTAGAAGAGAGTTTAAAGATTCTATTTCAGTTGAGTCTTCTTGTTGATATATATCTTTTTCACAAGTTGTACTTTTGAAACCAACTTTAACTTTCCTGATCCATCTTTATCTTAACTCGCCCTTATCTTAAGTTATCATAATTATCTGAGGGTGGAAGTCAAGCTGTATTGGGAATTTTTTTTTTTGTTTGTTTACACATACTTTTTGAATGTCACTTTCGGCTTTTCCTGTTGTGTGTGTGTGTGTGTGTGTGTGTGTGTTTTTAGGGGTTGCCACAGCGAATCATCACACTGACGACTCACATGTTGACATTTGGCATGTGTTTTATGCTGGATGCCCTTCCTGACGCAACCCTGATTCGATTCCGGGCTACAGTGGTGAAAGCGGCGCACCTTAACCATTAGCCTACCAGGGAAGGCCTTGTTTACACATACCTTTTATTTGTTCAAATACAGGTTTGTGGTATCAGAGCTTAGCGTATCAAAAGTAAAATTGTTCTTAAATTAACCTGAATGGTTTTACATGAACACACCGTTAGCGCACTCAGACTGATAGATTCAGCTGAAACTTTACACTGATCAAGGGAAAATGCCATGAAAAAAAAAACTTGAATTAAGCATCTTTTCTAAGTAAATTTGTAATACATATGATGTATTGTTGTGTTTTCATTGAATATTTTACACTGTTGACCTATTGATTTCAAATACACTTTTCTGCTTTGCCTGTGTGTGTGGTTAAATGTGTGGACAAAATGCTTGCAGCTCCCCCATCCCCCTCCTAGTGAGAGAGGGGACCCCCACCTCCTTATGTCTGTGTCCGTGCATGTGCACCCATATGAATGTATTGGGTGGATGGATTTGTGTTAATGCTTAAGTGTATGTCGCGTGTGAGTGTGTGTTTGTGTGTGTGTGATCACATGTCTGTGTTAGAGGGCGAACCCGCCCTCCTCGCTTTTTACATCTACTGCAATAGAACATCTCTGCCTAGCTTTGCTATTGGTTGCTACGGTAACAAAGGCACAGAGTGGAGTGGCTGCAGCAACTAAACAGAAAGCAAGAGAGAAAGAAAGATTTTGCTTGTAGACCTTATCACAAAGACAGCCTCGGCACATCAGAAAACACAGCTCAGATATGGCGACAAGTGAAATGTCAACATTTAGATTTTATTTGTACAGTTTCTGTCACACATTCATACATGTGGAAGGATTTATTACTGTACTGTAACTACTGCACTAGCTGAGTGCAGCACAGTTTATGGATTCAACATCTCAGGGCTCTCAGCATTGGTGGGGCTGGTTTCAATGCGCCCATGCCTTCAGAGGGACTGCTGAGGCCTTTTTTTATTTATGTCTCCATGGTCAGTAAATGCTCCTCAGTGTGGAGAGGGACTGTGCTTTTTATTCTGTCTCTTTTTAGCAGAATGAAAGTGTATTGATCTTGCTCAACAGTTTTAATAAGTGAGATGCCTTGTGCAAATATGAGCATATGAGCTAAAGGCCACTGTGGCCTTTTTGGATGGGATCATGGGTAAATATAAATAGCCAGTTATAAAATAGATATCATTCATGGATCTTGTTGACATAGTGGGGGGTGCATAGAAATTCCCAATATGCTGCTCACCCCTGTCATTCCTGCAATATCAGTTAGGGCAGGTGAACAGGAATACAAAACCACTGAATGAAATTAAACTCAGCCAGTGAGTATGTAACCCAGGTCAATATAAACATTTAAAAGGCAGATTAGTAATGTAAATATAAAGAAGAGATAGATTGTTACGTATGTTTTAATTGTATTCTTGATATGAAAGAAAAAAAATGAATGGTTGTCATACTCCTTAAGGATGTGACAGAGTCATGTGACAGAATGAGCCAATCAGTGAAGATTTAGCTTATACGGAAAAAAAAGAAGAAAGGAAAAAAAACAGAGCAATTGAATCGGTAGAAATAAGGAGACGATAGTTGGATAGTAAAGGAAGGAAAAGTGATTGAAAACTTTTCTTGTTTGAGTATCCACAAATGTTTGGACATTACTGTATTTTTTTTTCTCCTGTTCCACCGTGGAGTAGTTTTGTTTTGTATGTTAAGAATGAGGACTTGGCCATTTTAGTTGAGGTTGAAGACCTGCCAGTGTTGCACACTGACCTTGATGATTCGGTTCCGCTGCTTCCCGTCCGGCTTTTATTTTGACATTACTTCCTGTTTTTGTTTCACCTTAGTTTCGGTCTTTTTACGTTCTTAATCACTCACATTAGATTCACCTGCTCCCGATTAGTTTGCACCTGTTTGCACCACGTTATAAGCAGCCTTCACCCATTAATCCTGGCCAGATTGTTCTAGACCCCAGCTCTGACTTTCTAGCATTTTCTTTTTGTTCTTTTGCCTGTTGGGTCTGGGTTCCCCTTGTCAGTGTTGTGGTCCCCTGTGGTTGTCTTGTTTTTTGGGGTTTTGTTTTTCTTTCTTTGTGCCCTCCTTCCTGGCCCCCTCCTCCCTCCCTGCTTGGTCCTGTTTTGGTTTGTGTTTGGATATCTGGGAGCCATCCTTGTTGGGGGGGTACTGTAATGATTCGGTTCCGCTGCTTCCCGTTCAGCTTTTATTTTGACATTACTTCCTGTTTTTGTTTCACCTTAGTTTCGGTCTTTTTACGTTCTTAATCACTCACATTAGATTCACCTGCTCCCGATTAGTTTGCACCTGTTTGCACCACGTTATAAGCAGCCTTCACCCATTAATCCTGGCCAGATTGTTCTAGACCCCAGCTCTGACTTTCTAGCATTTTCTTTTTGTTCTTTTGCCTGTTGGGTCTGGGTTCCGCTTGTCAGTGTTGTGGTCCCCTGTGGTTGTCTTGTTTTTTGGGGTTGTATGATTATCGGACTTTCCCTTTTGGACAACAAACTTTGGATTCCCCTGGATGTATGTGTTTGCTGGCTCTGACTTGGGACTGATACCGATCGTGAATGTGATACAGTGGAATTACAAATTATAAACTGTTAGGGGGTTAAGGTAAACGAGAAAAAAAGTTGCAACTTGGAAAAAAAAAAAAACTACTTGGAAAGGTTTAAACCTGAAACAATTATAGGGACAGAATAATTGAACGGAAGTTATTCTTAAAGAAAAAAAGAGAAATATTCTGAGGTAAACACAGGAAATGTGATTACTGTACAAGTATTTCATGAAAGTTGTTGTTATTGTGAAGATTTTGATCACTAATGGTACCAAATTTCATTTATTGGTGATTTTATATTTTAATTTTTTTGTCTAACAAGCCGGCATTTCTAAATCTTCATACTGGGTCTGTGGTTTGTTGTTCTATAGCTAGTTTATTCAGGCTGTTCCTCAGAACCTAGAATCTGGCCCTAGCTATCTGCACGGAGTACAGTGCTACAAGTACAAAACATATGGACAAACTGATAAAGAGGTGAGAGCAGGTGGTTATGTTCCTTCGAATGACTTACTGATCAGTTAATGATGTGAGTGTTAGCAGGTGATTTGCTAATAGGTTGCCTGATGTGGCTAGATTACACTGTGTGGCAGTCGCCATCATTACATGCATCCCATGATAAACATGTCAAACCTTTTAATCTCACCACACCAACATGAGCTGACATATAGGCCTATAACTCAAAACCCTTTCTTTTTTCCACTCACTTGTCTCTCTTTTCTTGATTTCCTGATACCCATTCTGTCACTAACAGTCTGTTTTTTTTTTTATAGCTCAATGAGCTGAAAGTCTGTATCTCCTTTCCTGTTTTTGTCTTTTGTTCAAATCATTGCATTCTTTAATGTTTCATCTTTCTATCCTGTCTTTCAACTCAGCAGGGAAAACTCAGTATGCTTGGTAACTAAATATCAAAGTGCTGTCCCACAGCTTCTTTTGTAGTCCAGGGCATTAAAAATACAGCCTTCGCCATGCACTGGCCAGCAGCAGAGCTCTAATATGTTGGCCTTGGCCTATATCTGATGGGTGAGCTTAATGATCAGTAACCATAATCAGTACGCACTCTAATGAGGAAGTATAATCAATAATTGGCCACAAGGTTTCTGTATGTTGCATGTAGAGTTTGCACGTGTGTTCGTGTGTGGTAGAAAGAAAAGAACAATGTGTGGAAGGCAAGAGAAATATCCAGTTTTAACAATGGGTTTTTATTTATTTATTTTAGCTGTTTTGTCTCTCATTTTACAGCCTTTTATCAGAGTCACTACATGTGTTAGCAAGGCATACGAAGTGCATTTTTGTCTTCAGAACGAGCTGGGCTTGTTCAAAACTGCCACATGAGCTGAATACTTTTATGAAACAAAATAGTTGCAGCAATGTAAAATTGTCTACATGTTTTAAATCTGTATGTCCATGGGTTTTGAACACAGTCCTTATATTTGTATAAGAATAGATAAGGGAAGTGTAATTGTTTCATGAATATAAGGACCATGATGATTGGACTTTCTGAGCCTTAATACTGTCAAAAAATATTTAGAAAGATTTAAGGAATTTGGCACTCCCATCATTATATTTTCATCTTACTCTTGACTATGATTTAAGCAAATTCAGTGTGATTAGCAACTTTGAAATTCTAACTCTGTGACATTTTTGTACTGCAGCAGTAGATGTCATTAGTCTGATTATATTTTTCACTGTATTGCAGAGTGCTGTGACTTGCTTGCTTTGGCCTGGAGAGCATGCAATTGTTTATGGATTAGTTGATGGCAAGGTAAGTCAGTAACACCTCCTCACCACTTATCATAAAACTATGTTAATATACTGTACAATTCATACACAGTTTGTTTATACTGTGTATTATTATTATTATTATTATTTTTTTTTTACATATTAGCTACTTGGCAACATTAAATGATTGCTGAATGAGCTATTATAGGTTCCTGTTTGCAATGTACCCATAAATGTACTGGCAACTTTACACTGAAAAACCATGAAAACATGATGATTCTCAGGTAAGTTCTGGAGGGACAAGGAGCCTCTTTTTGTCATATCTACAGTAAGTGGATGTATGAACATTAGAGATAATGTCCTCAAAGTTTAGCATGGTGGCACAGTCGTTAGCACTGTTGACTCACAGCAACAGGGTCCTGGTTTTGAACCTTGCACATGTTCTCCCTATGCCTGTGTGGCTATTGTTGCTGCTGGCTTGGCCAGACCTGAGATTGAGATTTGGAATCTCAATGAAATATTGCCTGGCTAAATAAAGGAAACATGTCCATGTTTCTTCCCACAGTCCAAAGACATGCAGGTTAGTTTGAATGGTGACTCTAAATTGTCTACAAGTGTGAATGGTTGTCTGTCCTTATGTGTCAGCCCTGTGACAGACTGGTGACCTGTTTAGGGTGAACTCCGCCTCTCACCCAGTGTCAGCTGGGATAGGCTCCAGCTCCCTTATGGCCCTCTACAAGGCAAGCAATGTAGATAATGGATGGAAGGATATCCTCAGGAACTGTATGTCATTCATTCATTCATTTTCTACGGCTTAGTCCCTGAACGGGGTCACGGGGGGGGGCCGAAGCCAATCCCGGCCAGCAATCGGGCGAAGGCGGGGTACACCCTGGACAGGTCGCCAATCCATCGCAGGACTGTATGTCATGCTAAATGTAAAAATATGTGTATAATGTCTGTGTTCAGAGTTGAGTGAATTATAACTCTGCAAAGGGGTGAAATGATTTTTGATGCATCACTCCTTGGTTAGACACTAATGCGCGTCTATAACCGTATGATGCCTTGTCTCACTGGAACACCCATCCATCCATCCATCCATCCATTTTCCTCTGCTTATCTGGGACCGGGTTGCGGGGGCAGCAGTCTAAGCAAAGATGCCCAGACTTCCCCCTCTCCAGACACTTCCTCCAGCTCCTCCGGGGGAATGCTGAGGCGTTCCCAGGCCAGCCAAAAGACATAGTCCCTCCAGCGTGTCCTGGTCTTCCCCCGGGCCTCCTCCCGGTGGGACATGCCCGGAACACCTGTCTAGGAAGGTGCCCAGGAGGCATCTGAAACAGGAGGAGTTACATTGCATCACTTTTTACATAATGACTGCATGTTGTCTATGAAGAGTCTTAGTCTGAAAAATAACCAGTTATCAGCTTCACAAAATAACAGTGGAGCAAAAAGGAAGCACAAATGACCTTAAAGGGGAATAAATGGACATTT
>NW_018128052.1:972038-989000 GCF_001952655.1 Monopterus albus | reverse complement strand
GCCCCAACCCCGGGCCTGGCTCCAGGGTGGGGCCCCGGCTGCGCCATGCCGGGCGACGTCACGGTCCTTGATTTTAATCTATTCATAAAGGGCTTTTGAACCACTCTTAGTCTGACCCGTCACCCAGGACCTGTTTGCCTTGGGAGACCCTACCAGGGACATATAGCCCCCGACAACATAGCTCCTAGGATCACTCGGGTACTCTAACCCCTCCACCACAATAAGGTGGCGGTTCAAGGAGGGGCACTGAAACACCCGTTTCATTTAATGTCACTCATCCATCCTTTCAGACCACTGGAACACCCGTTTCATTTAATGTCACTCATCCATCTTTTCAGACCAGACAAGACAACAGAATTTCATTTTAGATTTAAGTATCAAATTTGGATCCCTCTCATGAAATGGCCATAATGAAATGAGGCTGACCCTAAACCTGACTCAACCAGTTTTAGTCCAGGAAATCCCAAGGGAGAGTCAGATGAACCCCCCCCCCCCTCCTCCAATGATGAGAAGAAAACCTTGAGATATCAAGCCTGCAGTCTCTACTCTAGAATTTCATTTGAAGTGGCCCCCAGTGTATAGTCAGAGCCTGTACCACCTCACTGATGTCTTCAATCAGCTTGTCACTCAAGCTCAAGCACATTCTGAAGTGTTAGCAACACAGGTGACTGTGCATATGTGTGTGTGTTCCATCTGGGTGTATCTGTGTGCTTCAAATAGCAGCTGTCATCACCTTAGCAACAAACACATATACCTCTCTACCTGGTGTTCAGTCTCTGAAAACAGTCGTTTTTCTATCCGGGAACAGATGAGCTAAAAGATAAGAAGGGAGAGAAATTAATGGGGGAGGTGGGTGATGGAGGTAGAGGAAGAAAGAATGAAAGGAAATAAGTGGGGGTTGGGGAAAACATGGCACATGACATTCATATTAATTTGAGGGGGACCGCATTCACATTTTTTTCAGGTTTTTCCTTTCTTTTCATTTATGATCCATAAAACAATTTCCAGGATTTCCATATTTCTCTCAGCATCCCCCCACAAAACCTGTCCTCTGCACTTTTTGCTCTCTCCATTTGTCTTGTTTTTTCTTCTATTTATAACTCCTCTTCCCTTTCATTAAAAAATGGTGTGGCTGCTTCAATTCATGTCTGGCAGTAACTTATGTGCAGCACTATCTAGGTTTTATAGGTGCAAGAGACGCTGGTGTGTACCATAAGGCCTGTTTTACCTCTCGTGGGCTTTTAGCTAAGGCAGCATCATGGTTCTATGGGTGACAGTGTCAATTTGTCTGTTGGTTGGTCCACCACCTTTGGTCTAGACTAGAGAGTCTTAACAATTATTGGATGGATTGTCATGTGTTGGGCAGACAGATGTTTGTTTCCTACTGACTTTGGTGATTCATCAAGTCAAAATTTCTATTTATCCCATACTTCAGTTTATGAGCAGACAGTGACATCCCCACCAGCCTCAGCTGCAGTTTGTGTTTAAGGCCAATAAACACATGCTAATCTCCTAACATGCTAGACTAAAATAGTGATTTTTTTCATTTTGCATTCTAGGTCATATGAACACATTGCGTTGCTTTTGAGACAATTGCACTGGCTGCCTGTCAAATTCAGTTTAAGCATCTTTTAACTTTCAAAGTGCCACAAGGCCTAGCACCCACATATCTGACCGGATTAGTTTCTTATCATACTGCACCTTGAAAGCTGCACTCTACACCTGCTATTGCGGTGCCAGATTCTAGGTTAGTGATTATGGGTGATTTGCCAGTGCTGCTCCTGGGCTTTAGAACAAGCATCCAAACAATTTAAGGACAGTGAGTTCAAATGAAACTTTTATTGTTGCTCTAAAGACCCATCTTTTTAAGACTGCTTCTAACATATAATGCTGAATGTCCAGCGGTCTTACTTGGCTGAACAATTTTCTATTTTATTCATTTGATTTTCTTATTAGTGTCATTTTGATATCTCATTGAATGTCATATCATTTAACATCCACATCATTTTGACAATATTTCACAGCTGTTCTTAACTTGTACTAATATTTTATTGTTGTTTTCAGTTCATACTTTTGTTTTTCTATTATTGTTTGGTTCTAGGTGTTTTGAAAGGCGCTTAAAAATTAAATTTACTATTATTAGTATTAATAAACATCATGCTGATATAATTCAAAGCACCACTGTGCTTTCGTATAACTTCTCAGAGCTGCTAGCATGAGTGTCTAGACTTTTATATTGATTCTGTGCTTGTGTGTGGACATATATCTCACACAGTATGACCCTTCTGTGGCTTCTTTACGTTTTAAAGACCAAAATCTGTTTCCTCCCCCTTTTCTTGTTTGAGATTTAGGGCATTCTTGACTTTTAACCTTTGGAAACTCATTGTCCAGCTTGCCCAAGTCACTCCTTTCACTTCTCCCTTTTCTACCTCTCTGATCCATAAAGACCAGCTCCTTCCATTTTGTTGCTAATTACCAGCAATATAGCCTCCATATGTCCATATAGATACATAACTAGTGAAAGGAACATTACCACCCAAAGTGGCTTTGTAATGCTGGGAATGTTTTATCTTTCTGTGAGTTATACAGCTGTGAGAATCCACTTCACTCCAAACAGCGTGACAATGGAGTGACATTTCTGACAATAGATTGCCATTACACCACTGAAACAGACAATAGAAACACATTAGCTTCCTGCAGGGTGGCTGCTGCCAGGTTGGTGGCAGCAGCCACCCTTTTGCACTTCTGACCCTGTGCTCACACGCGCACACATGACACACACTTGCAGAAATTGGTTGGTCATTTTCATATGCTCTGAGAAGTCTGTCAAAATGTCAACACACTCACACTCCCATGCCCACTTGCCCATGTGCACAGATATGTACTGTATACGATTAATTTTTTCTCTCCCATCTCTTTTTGTTAACAGTGCATGTGTGCTGCTGCCATGGCTACCGTGGCTCCTCCCCTCACATTTCTCCTGCTGCTGCTTCAACTGGCTGATGGCTCGTTCCCAGAGGAACCCAGTCCACTCAGCTACGTCCCCGTAGAGGGTATGTGTCCTTCCCACTATGTGCATGTGTGAGCACACCATGTGTGTATATGTAGCATTGATGAATGGCTCCTTGGTGAATTTGGAAATGAGAGGTCAAGGTTCAAGGCCTTGGTGTGGAGCTCCCTGGACATATGGATAAATAAAGAGCCTTCACTGCTCTTAATGGCGGTGTAGTGCTGTGAATTCATGTACAGTATATGAGAGATAAACAATGAAAGATATAAAGAATGAAAACGACAGACAAATGATTGTTATAGATGTTAAGAGGTGCAGGATGAGGTGATAGAGATGACAAGCAGGAAAGTTGAGGGATGGAACGAAGAAGGTGAGGAGACAGGTGGAGATGGATCACTTTGTCCACCCTCCCTCCCCTGCAGTCAAGGACAATGAGACATTTTTCCAATCCATCTCCTGATGATGAGGGCTCCCTGTGGCAACTGTCGTCCCCGTCTTCAAAACGTTCTTATTGTCTGATACTGCCCATTTCTCTCCCCACCTCTCTGTACCCTCTCAATTATCTGTAATGTACACAATATAATTATGAACATAGCAATTCTAGCCATCAACAGCATCAAAAACATTAAGAGGACAAAAGTGTTTGAGTGTCCTGTCACTCTAGTTTGCCTTTGTTTTCCTAAACCGAAGCATCAGGAATGGGTAAAAAATATTATTAAAGTGAAGGTTAGAGAAGCTGTTTTATGGCCTGCCTGAGCTCTCTGGGCAAATATAAATGGAAAGGGTGCTCCCTCTGTCATCAACTGTCAAAGTATCCTTGAGCAAGGCATTTCATTTCTAGCTTTTTTAGTAAGCATTTCACGCTGTGTATCTGTTTGTGTGTGCATGTCAGTGGTGAGGAGGTACCCAGTGTTCTTGGGCAGAGCTCATCGTTCAGCTCAGAGACAGGAGCTGCACATCCAGACGGTCCTTCAAGTCAACCGCACACTCTACATAGGAGCCAGGTAACCAACGGCAACCACCTCCAACTGCGTGTTACTGACGTGTTGCATTAATATCATTTTGCTTTCATTTGATGCCCCAGATTCCATCTGCTGTCACTCTGCAGAGGACATTTTCAGCTTGTTCCAGTGAGGACATGTTCAGTCTTGTTTGTTAAATGTCAAATGAAGACCGTGTGTTTTCAGTGCTATTATACACGACACTGCTCAGGCAAAAATATTTGGCCCCCTGATGAAAGCTGAAGTGTTCACTTGCATAATCTGCATCAAAACTTTTACATCTACTGTGGAATGTACTGTAGCAATATAAATACAAGGCTCAAATAATTTCTAATAAAAATGACCTCCTAACATTTAATACTACACCCACATGAAGAGAGAAGCATGCAATCTGTGCCTGGTGCTGAAATAAAGACTAATCAACATACCCAGTGAATGTGAATAAATGCCCGTAATGAATAACTTAACTAAATAACATGTTCCATAATACATTTCACAATTTCAATTTAAACACTTTGCCTGCTTGACCAGAACAGATTTTTGTCACAGACACACACACACACACACACACAAACACAAACAGGTGGTAGAAATACTATGCTGATTACATTTTTAAGGCAACAACATCAACAGTAATTTAATACAATCAGAAAAGAAGTATCCCACTATTTTGTGCAACACAAATGATACACTCACATATATCGTATAATTTGGGGCTGATTTGTTGTGTTTTGTAGGGATGACCTGTACAGAGTGGAGCTGGATAACATGGCAGGTGATGAGATGTTCTACAGCAAGGTAAGGCACATACGAAACCAAACATTCATGACTAATTGATGATGTACATATAAAACATGTTATGAACACGACCCATTCCTCCGGCAGAAGCGGACGTGGGAATCCAATAAGAACGACATTCGAGTATGTCGGATGAAGGGCAAACATGAGGTACAGTGCTCGTACACAACACTCTGGCTTTGAGATGCACTCGCACATGCATCAACACTGTATCCACACTATCACATGCATGGACAGATGGCTTTCAGAGAAACCTCAGGTCCTTTGCACCAACATGTGGTATTTACACAAATGTGATCTTGTTGATACAGAACCAGCACATCAATTAATCAGTGAAACAGAATCCAGGCCAAAACCTGTCCATGAAGCTTGTAATGCATTTTCTTGTACACCTGCATTGTGCCGCTTTCCTTTATATATTTCATTCATGGCCTGTGGGCAAGGTGAGAAAATGGGACAGTTCTGTGTGTATATGAAGTGATAGTTGGCAGCGTCAGGCATTATGAAGAGAATGTGATCAGATCTACAACAGAGAAAGATTTGATGGGAATGTAGCCTGGTTGACAATGTTAGCTTTATTGTATAAAAGTAGCAGTGCCACTGGCAAAATCCAATCTAGGCGGAACTGGTGGAAAAAAAAGAAGAAGCAATGGGAAATGTTATGGAGCAAACTGAGCAGAGAGAATGACACAGCCTCAGGGAGGAAACAGTAATTGAAATAAGTTGAGGAAGGGGGGCACAGGAAGGAATGGGAGGCATGTAGGCAGAGGAAAACTGAAACTTGTGAAGAGGAGGGCAGCCACCAGGTAGTGAGAAAAGTAAAGATATGTTGCTTCAGAGAACACAGATGTAAGAGAAGGACTGAAAAAGGGAATTAAAGTTGTGATGATAAAAGAACAAAACCTGGCTGAAATGATGGCATGAAAGAGTTAGAGGTAAATGGGAGAAGACAGAAGGGTAGACGATATTAGCTATGGCCCTCTAACTCAAAGAGATCAAATTATAAAGCTCAGGATAACAGGCACTAATAGCTGCAGCTATTAGACCAGTCCTTCTAATGATTAATCCAAGAACAGACCTTTACTCAGCACAGCAGACGCTTTGACTGGTTTTAGCAAAAAATAAAAAATAAAAAAAAAGCACAGGTGAAATGTGCAAATGTACCTTTGAGCAACCAGGTGGCAGTTTTACCAAAACTTTAACTCTGGAACTGAAACTTCTGAATGGAGCACAATTTTTAAAGTAAAAAAATATAAGCTTTTTCACCTTTTTGCAGAGAGTTAGGCGAGAAGATTGACACCACGCTCGCATCTGTATTGTTAAAATGAAGCTGGAGCCAGCAGCTTGGATTAGCTAGGTTCACTGTATAACTGGACAATCACAATCAAGATATAAGCTGTTAATTGGAGCTTTAGGGTGGCTGACAGATGGATTTTGATTCCTTTGGACAGAGCTTTTTCCCCTGTTACCAGTGTTTGTGCTAAGCTAAGCAGCTGCTGCTCCAGCTACTTACCATGCAGATATGAGAGTCTGGTATCAACCTACTCTGCAAGAAAGCCAATAAGCATTTTCCCCAGAATGTTGAGATTTTATTTTAATTACTTCCACCTGTGAATTTAGTATCGCAATTGGGAGCATTGTATACCAGTACATAAAAATGTACGCACTAGGCAGCCAAAAGCAGTTTTGTCCAGCCACTTTCTTTAAAACTAAAATTTGGCCAGAAATAACAGTGATACTAATGAGCCTCTGCAGAACAAACACACTGGAATGCTGTTAGTTGTTTAGCATGTATAATTCACAAGTAAGAGGAGAGTGTTTTTTTCTTCATTTGGGAAACATGATGTACAAATAGACATTTGTGCAAACTACTCTGCTGCCTCAGTCCCTTCAGCTGCTAAAATACTCTCCAATCAAAGATAACTCTGTTACACATACTGTCAGCTAGTAACAGTAGGTAGCAACCCCCCAAAGGCTTAGCCTAAAACCAACGAGAGCTGATTACAGTGAAGACTGAAGTACTTAGAACAAAAGAAAAGTAAATCTGTTATTATTAAATAACTATATACCTGGGATCCCCCCTCCAAAATAAATTCCTGGCTACTCCCCTGCACCCCTCAGTATGAAGAAGGAGCACTGAATTTCACTCATGATGAATAAATCTGGAGCTGTAGAAAAAAATGTGCTGCTCATCTACCTACACTGGTATATTTATTGGTGTCCTCTGTGAGTGAAGAGCTGCCACATAGGGACTAAAGAGATCACAGATAATCAAGTTTCAGATTCTGTGGTAGCAGCTTTAAGTTTCTGTTCAATCAGCAGCCACAGTGAAGACTGCTATTCTTTAATAGCGTCTTTTTGTGTTTTCTTCCACAGGGAGAGTGCCGTAATTTCATCAAAGTTCTTCTCAACCAGCATGATGGCTTGTTTGTATGTGGAACAAACGCGTTCAACCCGCTGTGTGCCAACTACACTGTTAGTATTCATTTATCTGTCAGCTGGTCATTCTCTGTCTATCCGCCAGCTTGTTTATGTATATATAAGTTTTTTCCTGTTGCAGAGAGACACTCTAGAAATGGTGGGAGAGCCAGTCAGCGGGATGGCACGATGTCCATACGATCCAAGGCATGCCAATGTGGCATTATTTGCAGGTATTTGCACACTAAAGTCGAGGAATACTTTTTATCAGGCATCAGACTGATTTCAACTCCTGACACTGAAACGTCTGTGCCCTTGTGTTTGCTTCTACAAATGATTTATAGTCAGACCTCTCATTGCAAGGCTTGTTTGGTTTTAATCTTTCTGACCTTGTGTTATCTCTCCATTTGCATCTTCCCCTTTTTCTTCTTAATCTCCTTCTTTACGCTCTCTGTGCACCTCCCACGCTCTCAGATGGAAGTCTCTTTACTGGCACTGTGACAGATTTCCTGGCCATTGATGCGGTGATCTATCGAAGCCTTGGTGACAGCCCCGCCCTCCGCACGGTCAAGCATGACTCCAAATGGTTCAGAGGTACGTCAGACACATTAACGATGACCCTCCTGAGCCAGACACCTTCAATAGTAACAGAAACCATCACAATTACCTTCAGTAGTTATTAAAAGAAAGCTGAACTGCTGCTTTGTCTAAATCACTTACTGCATATAGCTAAACCAGACATGATTAGGCCTACAGTACATTTAATAAAAGTGGAACACACTCTAACAGAGGGATATACTGAGGTTAGTTGCACTCGACAGAGTTGGGGTTTAACACGCCTTTGTGTTACACAGTCAAACCTGTTTTCCGTAGAGGAAAAACCAGGCTGGGGCAGGTCATAGCTGAAACAGCACCGAATGAATAAATGATAAATAATGTGTGTCCTCTTGTCCATGCTGATAAATTAAACAGTACATGAATATTTAATGAGGGAGGCTGGTGGAAAGCAGAAGCGCATGTTGATGCCTCTATTATTACAGCTCCATGTCATGGTCTGTGCTGTGTTACATTTGGCCCCAGGCAGTAGTGTGACAGTATGTGTTTGTCTAACAGTGATTTTCTCATATTATCTTCCAGAGCCATATTTTGTGAGCGCCATGGAGTGGGGGGCTCATATTTATTTTTTCTTCAGGGAGATGGCCATGGAGTTTCATCATCTAGAGAAGGTGCTCTTTTTCTGTCTTTCCCTCCTTGTGTTTCTTCTTGTTATGTCATTATTTCTCAGTGTTAATATACCATTGCTTTTCCTGTTCTAGGTGATGGTGTCCCGTGTTGCCCGTGTATGTAAAGCAGACCTCGGCGGCTCTCAGCGCGTCCTCGAGAAACAGTGGACTACATTTCTAAAGGCGCGGCTCAACTGCTCCGTCCCAGGAGACTCACACTTTTACTTCAACCTCTTACATGCCACAAGCAATATCATCCGCATGCAGGGGCGAGATGTCATTCTGGGTCTTTTCTCCACACCGCCTAACAGGTGCATAGAGAGGCTCACACAACATGCACACAGACAAGCACAAACACAGTTTTTTTTTTCTTATCACTGTCTTCTTTGTTCTGGTCTCTGGTAGCATCCCTGGCTCTGCAGTGTGTGTGTTCGACATGCAGCAGCTGGCTCATGTCTTTGAGGGTCGATTTAAAGAGCAGAAATCCCCAGAGTCTATTTGGACTCCTGTGCCGGACGAAGCGGTGCCGAAACCCAGGTATTGTTATGCAAAATGCACGTAAGCAGAACTGCCTCACGATAACTGTAGCCTACTTTTTCCCCTGCTATAAGGTCCAACTGTCAATCACACTGCAACTTCACTACTATTCAGCAAATATTCTAATACAGCCTCCAGCAGCCAAAAAAGAACTCCTCAAGCTCTGTTTTTCTTGCTCTCTCTCTCTCTCTCTCTCACATTCACTTCTTCTGTTTCTTTCTCTGTCTGCAGACCAGGGGGATGTGCAGTGCAGGGATCCAGGTTTAGCTCCTCTACCACGCTGCCAGATGAGGTGCTGAACTTTGTGAAGACCCATCCTCTGATGGATGAGACTGTTCCCCTGCTGGGACATAGACCTTGGGTGGTCAAGACTATGGGACGGTACAAGGACTGACTTGATTTACTTGACGGCACTAATGCAGAACATTTTTATGTCATGCAAATAAAAAGCATAAATATGAATTATAACCTACAGGTAGGATAGGAAGTACTTTTGACCTACCCTATTATTCTATCTGTCTAGATACCAGCTGACATCCATGGTGGTGGACACAGAGGCCGGACCACACAAGAACCGCACAGTCTTGTTCCTGGGCTCGACCAGAGGAACCATCCTCAAGTTCTTAATGGTTCCCAGTGGAGATTCTGTCTCCCATAGCAGTGTGTTTCTGGAGGAAGTGGAGGGATTCAACCCAGAGAAGTGAGTAGGAGTCAAGAGACCTTTGCCCTTCATCTCCAATAAATTATACATTCTGGCATATTGCTTGAGGTAGATCAGTTATACCTGGGGAAGAGCAGTGCTTCTCATCTTAGAACTGTCTATAATTCCATTTATTTTACTGTCAGTATTGGATTTTTACTTTTAAAGTATATTCAGAGTATAGTATATCATAATTGAATGTTGAAACTATTCCAGTGTTGTCATCCAAGCTTTTGTATCTATCTTTGTAACTTAGATTCAATTATTGATTTGTGTTACTCTGTGTATTACAGTATAGGACCTGACCATCAATAAATCAAAGTAGAAAGCAGGTTTTCGGCTTCATTCACTGGCAGCTAAATCAAACAAAACATTTAGTGCTTCCCACCACACAGCTCTGTCTCTGACCTCTAGATAAAGCTCCAGTTTGCTGATGTTTTGACTGTTGTATGAGGGTTAAGGCACATGGTTGTTTCTGTCAAGGATTTGCTGAAGCCAAACTGAGTAGACTGACCTTCCCCTTCTTGACAGTCCATCCTCTGTGTTCCACTGTCTCCAGGTGTGGTGAAGACTCTCCTCAGGCTCGTCAGCTCTTGTCTCTCTCGCTGGACCGGACCAGCCACACTCTGCTGCTGGCCTTCCCCTCATGTTTGGTCCGAGTGCCCACATCTCGCTGCCACCTACACTCACGCTGCATGAAGTGAGTGACACACAGTCACATGCTTTTGTCTAGGAGAAGCCATGGTAGTACTTATTGGCCAACTTTTGTTTTGTCTCCATTTTCTCAGTTACTGTAGTAACTGTTTTGTTTCAGTCAGCAGGGGATGCATGGCGTGTGTTTTTGTCAAACCACAGCTAGCTTGTTAGGTTTAATATTTATTCTAGGAGAATTTGTTTCCCTGAGAAATTGTATTTAACTTGACGCAAGAGGCTGCAAGATGATGATTCATTATGCATACCAAGAAGGCACTTGTTTATTACTGCACATATGGGGTAGATGTTTTGAAGTACAGCTGCAAGCTCTGAACCTGATTACCACAGCAGCCCTATATTACATTTGAATACAGGAAGCTGTGAACATGTAGCTACTCTGCACAACATGGGAGAAGAACAGCATATCGCATATAAATCACTGTCTAAAGACAGACTTGGCCAAATATACCTGAGTACCTTGTTAGTGTGTTAGCCAGTGAGCGAGCTAACTTCCCAGCTAAATTCATAGTTATACCTCTTGTTCCCTCTGTTTGAGGAGAGATTCCTCCTAAAATGGTCAAAGAGTGCAGTACTGAGTATTTCAGATGCTGGTCCTAGTCTTCATCAGGTAAATTACTGAATTTTAGGGTGACAACTTGGCTTAAAGATCAGTTTAGGTTAAGGTTGAGGTTACAGGCTAGGTTTAGGAAAGTAGTGGTTATGGTTAAGGTGAGGGTAAGTCTCAAGGAAATGAGCGTAAGTCAATGTAAAGTCCCCACAAAGAATGAAAACAATCATGTGTGTGTGTGTGTGTGTGTGTGTGTGTGTGTGTGTGTGTGTGTGTGTGTGTGTGTGTGTGTGCAGGAGCGGACTTTTCTAGCCTCTAGGGATCCTTACTGCGGCTGGACCAGAGGCAGCACCTGCTCCTTCCTGAGACCAGGCACACGGTGAAGACAACACACACACACACACACACACACACACACGCCAGCCTGTGAAGGAGGCCGAATGCTATAAAATGGTGGCAGTGTTCTTGTAATTCAAGTGCCTGTGTCTGCACACATCTTAAAGGCTTCTTACCTTCCTTTATTCTACAATGCCCCCTCAAGGAAGTATGCAGGCATATATTACACCTGTTATCAAATGAATAAAGAGATATTCATTGTCCAGAGTTTAAAGTTAACTTCTAAGCAAATACAATGTAATAAGGAGGAAAATGACAAGTAAACTAATGAATATATAATAGGGAACTACTCTGGTAAATTCAGTAGCCATTGTTATTAAAAAAAAATGTTTAGCAAGATTTGTTAGATCTTTGATGATGACTATACACCCTTCTGAAGTACATCTGAATAAGACAATAACTACTAAGCAATATAAATTGGCCAACTATAAACTGATGTTACAGTTACATACATTTCTGGTTTAGGGTTCAGCACTTGTGATATGATTTATATATTAAATACAATAATTTCCCAGTTGCTGTAGTAGTAAGAATTTCAACTGAATTACTGTTATTGTTTTAAAATTTACAGTCTTAGAACCACTATGGTTAGTGGTAATTGCTCCATAAAATAGAAATATCTGTATCAAAAGAAACTTTTGTACCTCATATCATTGTCCGAGCTACCATCACTAGCTGTTTAGCTGACTCCAACCTCTGTCATATTTAATCAAACACCTAATTCATGTACCATTTTATATGCAAAAGTGAAAGTATTCTCATAAAGAAATCAAATGTTACTTTCAATCAAGTATTACTGTATGTCAGACTGCAAATATTCATTACTTACAAGCTTTCATGAGAGCACCGGCCTACCGGTCATAGGCCCAAGGGTCCCGAGAGGTCAGGGGCCTGTGCATCTGTCTGAAGTGACATATTTCTCATTTGAAGGTCACAGAGCTCAATTAAAAGGCGCAAAATAAAAACAAGTTGACCCAAAACCATAAAGACATGAAAGTGACCACAAAAAGACTCAAAAATTGCTTCAAAGAGATGAAAATGACAAAAGAAGATAAACCATAAAGACAATACACACAAAATGACTACAAATGTTGGGGTGTCCTATCTAGAAGGTGGGGGACCTTTAACCTGTCTGTGCTCAAGGCCTCATTGTCTTATAATCTGTCCATGTATGACAGATCATAAACAGTGGCAGGAAAAAGTATACAAACCTTTTGCAATTACATGGTTTTCTGTATTAATGGTCTAAAATGTGATCTGATCTTCATCCAAGTCACAAGTAAAGAAAAAGCACGGTGTGCTTAAGCTAATAACACTCAAACAGTTATTATTTACAATCTTTTGTGTCTTTATTGACCACATTAAACATTCACAGTGCTGGTGTAAAAAGTAAGTGAACTCTATCCGGCCAAAATTCCTATGGCAGCAATAACCTCAAATAAGCACTTCCTGTGGATCAGACCTGCCAATGTTCAGGAGGAATTTTAGACCATTCTCCTTTACAGAACTGCTTCAACTTAGACATATTCTTAGGCTGTCTGGTACGAGCAGCTCTCTTGAGGCCATTTCACAGCATCTCTATTGAGTTAAGATCTGGACCAAACAACAGATTTTCTTTGTTTGAAGTCATTCGGTTGCAGAGTTACTTTAGTGTTTAGGCTCATTGTCCTGCTGCATCTTCTCTGTGATGTCCAGTCCCAGAGGAAGCAAAGCAGCCCCAAATCATGATAGATAGATAGAGATATATATACTGAATGCTTTGTTAATCCCAGGGGGAAATTACAGCTCCATCAAGCTGCTCCCTCCATGGCATACACATTTGGGATGATGTTTTCTGTGTATTCTTCCAAAACAATGTTTTATCACCTCATAAAATATTTTCCCAGTCGTGTTGTAAAGTGCCTTGGTGCTCTTTGGCACTTCAGGTATACAGTGATGTTTTTTTTATCTTTTTGAGAGCAGTGGCTCCTTCTGTGGTGCAGACAGTATGCTCAATGCACCAGGATATGTTAGACTCGTGAACAGAGATTCTCCAGTGATTCCTTTGAGCCTTTAGTTGTTGCTCTGGGCCCTTAGCCGTTAGCTTTCCCACTTCTAGGGCCACAGTACTACATCAGCAGATGACTCTTATGCCACTCAAGTGAATTAAAAGCCCTACAAAGGACTTTATGAAGATACATACTGGAGCCTCTGATGCATTAACCTGTGATCTCTTTGTGGCTACAGGCTGCCTTTTCAACAAGATGTGGAGTATGGAAACACCACTTCCCATCTAGGAGACTGTGATGGTAGGTTGCAGCACTATGACATGGATGCTTCTGACTGTGCACAGTGGACTCCTGGCAGGCTCCGCCTAGTGGCCCAATTCCTCATTACACATATCACTGAACATTTTGTTCTGAAAAAAATGCTGCCAAGTGAGAGAATAGTTGTAACAATTTTTGTAATTTCACACATTTTAATTATCTAAGGTGTCATATGATTTCCTCCCCAGCTCAGCAAGATCCATTTATTCATAAAAGTAGCAATGTACAGGTGAATCAAGTGGCAGTAGAACTGGGATTTTGGTTTCAGTAATACTTCTTACGGGTCAAATTACTCCCAGCATGAGGCAGTTTAATTAGGGAGGATGTGAAATAAGTGTAAGTGCTGACAGACAATATGGGACTGCAAAACGGGAAATGCAACATTTTTGTTTGTTCTCTTTAAGCTGGACATCTGAGAGAGGTATGACCACGGGTAGTTGGTACAGTAAGCAAGCTGGAAATGACTTAGCAGAAAACACTGTCACTTGTGTTGGCACAGATGTCACTGCAGCAGCGTCACAAAGGGCCTCTTTGAAACTCACTCTGAAATTCAGTGAATACCAAAAAAGTGACTTCCTTTCCAGCAGATTCTTTGTGAACTGTTTTGCCTGCTTTAGCCCAGTTTCAGTCATAAACTCAACATGGCTAGATCTGAGAAAGAGTGGAACACATTCTGCATTCCCCTCATCACATTCATTTTTTTTACATGAACTGACATATGGGCTTCTAGTTTTTTCCCACTCTTAGAAATTGATAGCAGCAGAAGTCAGTGAAGCCAGGCTGCAGACCTGAACTCTAATCCGAGTGATGAAAGTGCAGGAGAGGCCGGGCCAGAGAGAGGCATGTGTTGCTGTGTCTGCAGATGGAAGTGATTAGAGCTGGGTGGAAACACTGAGGTAATGGTATGCTGCGAGGAGAGACTGTCTGACCAGGCTGCAGGATGGAAAATGTGGGGAGAAGAGAGTCAGCTGCTGTGGTCTGAGCTGTGCTGAGGGCAAGTGCAGCCCTCTGTGAACCTGGAGCCAGTGGAGCCTCAAGGCTGGACTGGAAAGAAACATAATCTTCACAGAAAAAAATCGTATAATGCTGGACATGAGGAGCACTAATTATGAGTGTTATTGTGGTTATTGATTAATTATGATACATAATGTCTTGTGAGGGGAAATGAAATAAGTAGAAGTGGCATTATATGTAATGAGAAGAATCATTTTAAAAGGCACCCTGCGGACAGATGCTGAGAGATGGTGTCTGCTGTACTGTTCCAATAAATGTCATCTTTATAAGTGTGTCTCTTAATTTTCAGGAATTCTGCAGCAGAGCCTGTTGATTGAACCAGAGAGCCTGGTCTCCCTCAACCTGCTTGTGGCATCTGCAGTCTCAGCGTTCACCATTGGAGCGGCGCTCTCAGGCTTTGCCGTGTGTTGGCTCATGGCCCACAAGCCCACTAACCGTCGCCATGGCAACGCTTCTCAGTCCTCTATCCAGCGGCGTGACAGAGGCTTACTGAGTAACGGCGCCGGGATGGGAGGCTCTGTGCTTAGTGTGACCCGGCAGGGAGGTGGGGAGCGTACCTGCTCTCAGGGTGGGGAGACCCTGTTCGTCATGCCTAATGGCTGGGTGAAGTCAGGAGAGCTTGACCCTGGTTTCCTCCCCACCCCGGAGCACACACCCCAGCAGAAACGCAGAGGTTTGCGGCTGTCGGACTCCAACTCTGGAGGGTGGGACACCAGCCAGACGTACCTGGGGGGAGGCTCTGTGGGTCTGGGTTCACCCTGCCGCATGCCCCCCTCTGTCTACCTGACCACCAGACTGTTCCAGCAGGGTGGAGGTGGGAGGCACAGTGGTGAGGGTCGAGGGAATGACACGCCACGTCAGCACTATGTCTGCCTGAGCAAGCAAGAAAAAGGAGGGAAGGGGACGCCCAAAGCCCCCCTCAGGAAGTCTGCAGGAGAATATGTATACCCCATGACCCCCCAGGACTCACCTGAGCGTCGGAGGGTGGTCTCAGCACCCAGTGCCCCCATGGAGTATGGCGAGCCGTTGCCTTTGCGCTGGCCAGCCCAGGAAGGCTACATCCTTAGCAGCCACGGCATGGTCCCTGTCCCCTTGCCTCCACCCTCCATGCCCACCCCCAGTAGCCAAACATATGTGTCCCAGCAACACACTCCTGGGCTGAGCAGGGCTCTGCTGAGAGGAGTCCTGGAGCGGGGAGAGCTGGGTGAGCTGGTGGATCTCAGCCAGCTGATGAGTAAGAAGAACTGCAGTGATAGGACTCAGACTGGTCAGTGACTGTTAAGGAAATGAAGGAGACAAGAGTCTTTCCATGTCCAGAGCTCTGCATTTTATTTACATGGATCTCTGTTTCCACTCCATTCTGTCTATTCCACTCTCCCTTCCCTTGATTTTTTCCTACATCTTTATTCCATTGTCATTCAGCCCCTCTGATTCCCTCTGTCAGTCTCTCAGGCACCCCCCCACCCCTCCAGTCTCTTCTTATGACTGGCTGCTGGATCTGCCACTCATATCCTGGCTCACATTAATTGGTCAGATGGACTGAGGTTGTTGCTGTGTCTGCATTGCAGAGCTGCCTTTTTCTCTTTCTCTCTCTATGTACACAGTGGCAGCAGAAAGAGGGAGGAGAGAGGATGGAGAGGAAAGAATGAGAGAAAGAAAGCAGTTTGGGGCAAAGAGGATGTGAACAGAGATAAAGGTGGACTTGGATGTTTTCTCAGATTGTCTTCACTGCAGATGAGCTGAGGCTGCAGAGCCAGCCAGATACTGCTGCGGGAGTGGGATGCCTTTTCCCTCTTGGATAACATTAACAAGACTACCACTCATATGTTCTTCACTATATTACCTGTTGGTCTGACTGCCATTTAGGCACTTGAAGAGAAGTGACAAATTATGAATATCATAAACGGTTATGTTCCTGAATATCTGAGGCTCTATGTGACTCACCAGACAAAACCTGAAGTCATTCTGACTATAAACACAAATTGAACGGTGAATGAGGCAAACCAAAATCCTTCCTTCTGTTTCTTTTTCTCTGTCTTTCTCCTTGCTGCATACACTCGGCCAAACCATAACATGTACTTGTACAGGTGGATATTTAGTATGTATACGAGAGAGAAGCTACTGTATGTGTGCCAAAATGCCTCTAACCTATCTCATAGGGATATGTGATCATAACTCACATTGTTGGAGAGCAGAGTGCAGGACTGTGTAGTCAGCATTATTTCTGCCAACTGCACGCTCTCTCTAACGATGGCATCGCAGCCATCCATCGCTCTATTCGTTCACCTCCTTCCACAC
>NW_018128052.1:939597-971988 GCF_001952655.1 Monopterus albus | reverse complement strand
ACCCAAACACTGAACTGAAAAATCTGAGCAGCACAGAAAGATAGAAACGAAGAGAGGCGTTTCAGAAGTTTTAAAGTAAATGCACTGCAATATATGAACACCTTGTCCTTCACAGTCACCTTTTTACACACATACACATTTATTAATGCCGCATTACAGAACACAGTCTGGTTTAATTGGGCAAAATTTACCCTTAAGACCATAGTGGGTCAAGGTCCCACAGATGTGATACAGAACAAAGTGGCAGTTACAGTGGTGAGGACTGAAACCTCTGGATCAGTTCAATGAGTCCAATAGGGGTGATAGAGATGCTCCCAGCAGGCAAATGGGACTATATATTGAGCCACTCAAAGTGTCCAGTTTCATGAAAGGGTTTAGCTCAACACAACATTGTTTGAGTATGTTACCCAGGAGATGGAAGTCATAAAAAAGACAAGATAAAGAAGACAAAAAGCAACTTGACAAAATAAGGTGCAACAACAACAACTGTGGAAAACATTGAGAGTTTGATTTGTTGTAACTGAGCAGAAGACATGATTCTCACTCTCGGTCCCAGTCAGCGAGTGAGCGCTGAGCACCAATATATGTTTCTTTCTGTACATAGTAATCTTTAATTAAATGATAATGTAAGACAAACAGTAACTTAAAAAAATAATATCAGGAGTTGGCTTGCAAACAAAAATAATATTTATCATGTCATTATAACTACTAATGTATGAAAATTTGTTTTCATATACACCTGCTCCAAGATTGAAATCACAGACACTAAGCATCGTCTTTTTACATCTGTGTACCAAACCCGACTGATCAGTGACTTAATGATGCCTGATTACTGACGCAAAAAAGAAAAGAAAATGTCTTAACAAGTGCCATGAAGAAGGCCATTTCTGTAAGCAGTGCACCTGTCACATGCACTCTGGCACCAGAGAGCTCACTTTTTGCAGTATACTTGTGATATGTATGCCTTTGACCTTACATGCTGAATGTTTTATGATTATTTTATATTTAGATGTTGGCTTGTACTGTTGAAATTGTTTAGCTCAGCTCCCTCTGTCTGTCTGGATGCTACTGACACTGAATGCTAACAACAGTGTTTGAGGGTCTGTTTATAAACTACTTTAACACATCATGCCATACATATGTACTGTAAATATGTAAAAATGAAAACAGACACTTTGTCGTGCCATTTAGGATTATAATGAAGTGTATTCACTGATACCATGACATGAGCTGTGTTTATTCCAGAATAGCTAATATGTAATAATAGTGATTCATAAGAAGTTCATAATCAAACCTTCAAATGGACTGAATTGCTGTGAGGGAACACTGTGGATCTCATTTTAGTCTTGTTTGGTAGTCTAGTGAGTCTCTGTCTGTCATTGCCAACCAACTGCCATACTGCAGGATCTTGAAAGTACTTGTCAACTTCCTGAGTGAATGAATGTACTAATTTCTTTTTTTTTTTTTTAAATGGTAATTATACTGTGCAGTATTAAGGAAAAGCACAAATACTTTTCTTTTTTGCATTTTGAAAAGGAGCTGTCCTGTATCATTTGTGAATAATGTAAATAATCATGCTGAAGGTATATTGTATCAGTTTGGTTTAGGGGTGGGGGTGGGGGGGTCATTCAAGCTTTTCTGCAATTTTGCGACAGGACTGTGTTTGAAGTGTGAAGGTTTTCTTTCGGTAATCATGCTGTGAATAAGGTGTATGTACAGTATTTACGTGACTTTGGCTCACTGCTGAGTTCAGCTGTTTCCTGTTATTAGAGTAGAGTCGCAGGCCTGATCTCAGCTGAGACTGAGCCTTCTCATTTGATTGATGCCTGCCGAGTTTTTGCAGTTGCTAAGATACTGCTGTTATAATAACCATCAATCTTTGGAGTACTGCTATTAAATGGCATTATACAATTGACTGCTACTATTGTCACGTAAGGTTTTGAATGCACTCGTTGAAATAAATGTATATCATTATACATGTGTTCACGCATACACACACACACACAAATTCCCTCATTTATAAATGCAACTCTCAGTGGTCTCGAGGAATATGTATATCATTGCTGCGGTTTATTTTCTTTAAATGAAACCTCTTGCAGATGTTTCATCTTGCTCAGATTGACAGGTTGAAGCAGCTTCAGAGCTGAGAGGCAGTAGGAAATCTGTCAAGCATTTACTTTCCACAAGAGGGTGCTGGACACTGGCTTTCATTCATCTGGCCTTTATGAGGGAATGAAAGGCCTGAACTCCCGTGGGTGCCTGTGCACTGACTGGACGTCGTCTGTCAGCGTGGCTGAGCTCAACACAGACTGCTGTTTTGTTGAGAGGTCTGGCACAGTGATGAGAATACCCCTTGTTGCACATATTCCTTCAATATAATGCACCGAACATCCCATAACAAACATATTCACACACATACTCATGCACATCCTAAAGTATTTTAAGAATTCATACAGCAACATGATGATTTAGATAAATTACATTCTGTAAATACTGACATAACTTGTAACAATAATTGTCTATATTAATAAATGAACTGGTACAATCAGTCAACTGGAAACTAAAGAGTTACCTGGAACCAGCTGAAAGGTTCATTAACATTTTACACAGCCTACATTTTCTAAGAATAAATGTTGAAAAATATTACTGCAATTGGGATCCTATAATATGCTGCAAATTTAGGAACACTCCAATGGTTTTCTGTAGTTTTTTCACTCACAAAAAAGAAAAATATCAGCAATGTCCAAATCAAAGCATCAGAGGTTGAAATAACCTGAATTTCAGTTCCTAGAATGTATTAAGCTCCAAAAACACAGGAGTCTACAAATCCCATAATTCAACTCAGTAGCATTTTTTATTAGACCTTCCCCCGCTTCTTAAAAACTTGTTTCAAACCACACATCTCCAGGTTGTAATGCAGGATTGTGTTAAACATTCTCAGGCCCAGATAAAGATTATTTTTAGATTTTACTTTTAGAGACTTAACTTTACTTGTAAAATCAGTGGAGTAACCCTTTATTAACTTCACTTCTATAATATTGTGCAGCCTAAAAAAATGATGCACTAATGTTATTTTTAAAGACTACTTTTTTAATTCTCCCACTAACTTATACATAAAACCATTTCAATAGAACATAATAGCTGATGGAATCAAAACAGCAGTTTGTGGCAAATATTTGTGTACAGGTATAGTATGTTTATAAGCTGCCAGTTTTCAGGCGGTTTGTAAAAGCAGTTGACAAGAAAGCCAGCATGAATTGGCAGATGATGAATATAATCATGTTTGCTGTTAAAATACTGACAGTGTTTTTCTTTTCTTCTGGTTTTTTATTCTCCTTTGACAGAATACGAATAATCTGACGGAACAATACACAATTATCAGTGGAATGAGGAAGCCTAGACATACCAGGATCACAATAAACCTTAGCTGAAGTGAACAATCTTTACATCTTTCAAAGCATGTCCCCCAAAGGACCAAACACACAGCAAATGCTGTCTCTTTCTTCCTCCTCCATGATCTGGCCTGCAGAGGGAACCTTATAGCCAGGTAGCAGTGGAAACAGATGGCTGTTGTGGTCAGGATGCTGGCATACATGTTGATAAAATGTATGGACATGAGGAAAGTACACAAGGTAGTCTTAGGCAGGCAAAAGAAGGCATCATAGATCCTAAAGGGAAGGAAGAGGATGAGCAGTGAATCGGCTATAGCCAGGTTGAACACATAAATATCGCTGTCTGACCAGGAGTGCCATTTGCCAATGAAGGCCTGCAGAGCAGCAGCATTGAAAGGAAACTGTAAACCACACACTGAAGACTGTCCACTTTACAGGTAGCATTGGTGGTGTTGGTGCACATACTTAATCTGTAAGAAGTACATGTCAGGATGAAACATAATTACTAAGAGTAGAGGAAGCTGTAACTACAACTCAGCATAAAATACAACAGCTGAGCTCAAAAACACACACACAGACAGTATTGTGAGCTTATTTAATACTGCTTGGCGGGTCTTCAATAATTAAAAACAAGTTAACATCCTCTTAAAACAATATTCACATGCCTGTATTGCTCGCTGTAATCATTCCTTCTATAAGACTGTCAGACTCACAATGGACAGTTTCTTTATAAAGGAATAAAGAAGCAGAGATATTATGTTGGTCTTCAGTGTATATTCCTGACAAAAGCTGGCATCTACAGTACTCACAACAGACTCTGATGTGTAAAGTCAGATGAGTTCTCCCTGGGGAGGCGACAGTGGTGCGGTGGGTAGAGCAGTCGTCTCCCAACCAGAAGGGTGAAGGTTTGAACCTCAGTGCCGGCAGTCCACGTGTCAAAGTGTCCTTGGGCAAGACACTGAACCCCCACATTGCCCCCAATGGTTAGAGCCATCGGTTGAGGTGGCGCCGCAGATGGCTGCCATCGTTCTGTATCAGCATCATACAAGATCTGATTAAAGTTATGGATGCAGTATTGCACAAAATGCTGGGGGGCTATAGATTTTGTTCCAGATCTCTTACACTGAAAGTTTTGTTGGAAAGGGATCTCTTCATAGCCAGTATCGACAAGAATAGTGTGTTTTTAACAAATGGGCATGTGAGTATTTTTTAAAGACAGACTTGGAAAAAAATGTGAACCTCTCTTTTTATTTTGAATGACATGTTTAAAAAGTTCTCTGTACTTCTGCAATGCTGAAACTGCGTGCAAATGTTTATTGGAGTATTATCATAGCAGAACAACTAATAACAACTTCCTTATATTGAGTTATTTTATAAGAACTTGATGATTTGTCTGCTCTTTATTATTACATATATTAAGAAACCATTTTCAAGTTGCCCTTTTCAACATGCGAAACAAGCATCTTAGTCTCGGTCTTTCTTTGTCTTTTTTTCCAAGAAGCAGATTATGTATATGACATCAGCCAGTCACATACGGTATCAGTTAAAAACAACGATAAGAAACAAAAAAAGTTACAATCTAACAAGTCTCGTTCCCTGATAAAAGCACAACGTGTACAGGTAAAATTAGTGGGAGGCAGAAACGCTCCTATAATCTTTGCGTGTGATCAGGTAAAAATCCAGACTTACCAAGTGAGATGTCCTTTTGTGCATAAACCTCACTGAGCTGCCTGAATTTTAAAGGCTACTGCACTTATGTATGCTTTTTAGGGTAACATTATTATTTTATTTTCAGCTATATTTGCTCAGTTTGCTGTCTCAGTGCATAGTTTGGTTTCTGTGGCTAATAGAACAGCATGACAGAAAAGGCAAGTTGACAGGTAAATGTGCAGCAGCTAACTAGGTCAAAGAAACACTGATCGAAATGAGATAAAGATGGACCTGCAGCTAATATCAAACTGTGGTGAGGCTTTTCAGTACTTTGTGGACATCATAGAATTTTTTTTCTCCTACCATAGAGATGTGTCATTTTCATATTATGTTTCTGAACCAAACTTTGCCATCCAAGTTCCAGCAACAGTGTGGAGAAGGAAAGGAACAAGGTCTAGCTTCAATGGAGGTGAAAGCATGAGGTCAAGAGCTGCACTGACAAACCAGCCTGGAAAAGGAAATTGCTAAATAAATCTTGTCCTTGTGCGATGCACGAGGCAACCTCTCCTCTCTCGCCACAGCTAGACTGTCACGAGAAATGGGTCCGTGTTTTGTTCTGCTGGCTCAAAAGTGGAGAAAATGTATTTAGACAAAAACCAACATGTCTCCAAAAATGAGAAGTGACAACCAACCTTGAAGGTAATGGGCTTTAGCCTGGAAAGTGTGTGTCAGTCCTTAATGGGAAAATATTACTCCCTCACATTATTTTCCATTGTCATGCACAAAGTGACCAGCAAAAATAGCCTGTAATTTTTCTTATGCTTGTCAACTGACAGTCCCAGTAAGACAGCCACAGGGCCCTGGCTTCAACCTGCTGATGAAAGAACCTCTGTGAATACGTCTCTGGACTCAATAAGACTCACATGTAACTGTAACAACAACAAAATCACTGTTATTAAAATTTCTGTAATAAAGTCAAGAAACACACAATGTATTTTTCGGAGGCAGAAAGTAACTAAGTATATTTACTCAAGTACTGTACTTAAGTTCAATTGTGAGGTCTTTTTGATATTCTGCTACTTCATACTTCATACATCACTACATTTTAGAGAAAAAATATTGTACCTTATACTCACTACATTTGTTTGATAACTTTAGTTACTAGTTACTTTTCAGAAAGAGGTTAATGAAACAAAGGATGGGGGAGCGGTTTGCTCTGTTGCCTCACAGCAAGAAGGCCGAAGTTGTACAAAGTTTGCATGTTCTCCTTTGTGCCTACGTGGGTTCTCTCCGGGTACTCCAGCTTCCTCCCACAGTCCAAAGACATGCAGCTTAGGTTGAGTGGTGACTCTAAATTGCCCCTAGGAGTGAATGTGGTTGTTTGTCTACATGTCGGCCCTGTGACAAACCGGCAACCTGTCCAGGGTGTACCCCAACTCTCGTCCATTGTCAGCTGGGATTGGCTCCAGCCCCCCTGCGGCCCTGTTCAGGATTAAGCGGTATAGATAGTGAATGGTTGGATGGTTAATAAAACAAAATACTCACAAGCTACCCAGCAGTAATTCAAATTACGTATAAGATAGTTAAAACTAGCTCAACGTTTATCAGCTGTAGCATCAAATGTGATGTACACATACATGCATAATTATAATTGAATAATATGATGTACATCAATGTAAACTGTGCTATTTTGCATAATGAGTACTTTTAATTTTGGTACTTTAAGTACATTTTCTGCTAATACTTTTGTACTTTTATTTAGGTAACATTTTAAATGCAAGACTTTTACTTGTAACAGAGTATTTCTGCACTGGAGTATTGCTTCTTTTATTTAAGTAAACAGTCTGAGAACATCTTTCACTGCTGACCTTATTTAAAATAGATATAATGGGATGTCCTCATGTGCAGAATACTGAGGTCCACATACTCTCTGCCTTATTCAAATAGCAGGGCGCCAGAAAGAAATCAACACAGGAGCACACAAGACAGCACAAAATGTAAACCCACTTCTCTCTGCTGTGAGAGTTTGGACAACAGTTTAACCAATATCAAACAAAAAAAGCATCTTTCAATTAACATTACACTTGGTTTATAGTTGATTTAATACAATTTCCATCACATCATCAAGACATCTGCAGGGCTTTGTCTACCTTCATGCAGCTCTGCCCAACCTGCTCCACATTTGTGAGTTATTTTGTTGATATGTCCTCATCAAAGTGAACAGACAGGGGGCGTCTGGGATGAACAGTGGAGCCAGAAGCTGCACAATAATGGCCCACTTAATGAGCACTTAATTAGAAATGGAGCCACAGAGTAAGTCAGTGAAGCGCTGTTTGTGTTCCTGTGTGACTGGCGTTTCTTTCTGTATGTGCTGTATGTGTGTGTATGTGTTCATTTCTCTAGTTGTTATGTTTTGTTTTGTTTACTGTGTATCCATGTCTTACAATAACTGTGTGCTTGTTTGTCTCCCGGGGTCTGATTCACTTGTTTATGACAGAGATTATGTATGCACCGGGGTGACTAAGCCTCTGAGTGTTTCGTGACACAAATCGTGAATATTGATCAAACAAAATGCCAACGTGAGATTGAATCCACTGTAAAATCTAGTTTGTGTCAGATTTGGTTATTGAGTTTAGTTAATAAAGAACATTTGAATGAGCCTGGAGCATAGCACATTACTGTTGGAAATATAGAGAATGATAATAAAACATTCACTGGGTTTGTTTGTCCAGAATTGTCATGAACCTTGACCAAATTTTAACAAGATAAGACTGGCGAATCATTGTCTGCATCATCATCTTTACAGCACTGGTCCAGATTTGTGCTCATAATCCAGTGTGCAAGTGCAGATCATGATTTGCAAAGGAGTGTTACTGTTGTCTGTGGGACACGGCCGTTCTGCTCCAGTGGATGAGGTCACTGTTAAAAAAAAAAAGAAAAGCAGCTCTTGAGAAAATTAAAAACTGATTGTGGCTCCTGGCAACACTGCAAACAACGATCATCTCTATGCCACTGGCATTAAATGTCTGGGATAGAGTGGCAGCTTGGAGAGAAATAAAACGATCTGAAGACAGTAAAAGACGGATTGTTTTGGTTGCTTTCTGTGCTTCTTTTGTAATCATGGTTACAACAGGAACAGGAATACAAAGTGTATAATAGCAAAGCCTAAAGTGTTGCATAACCAAAACCAGTTCTAGGTTCTGTCAATTAATAATGACGACTCTAAATACAAAAGTTCAGTGTTTTCAAGTAATTTGCAATCAAGAGGTCACCGGGGTGAGCAAAGTGCAAAGGCAAGAAAAACGCCGGCCTCAGCCTCCACTGAGACATCAAAACGCAGGGAAAGTAAATTCAGGAAGGAGAAGACTGACAGAAAGAAAAGGGGGCGGGGCGACAAGCTTGATCTGGAAAGAGTTTTGGAAGGGATAAATGGAACAGTTGAGAATACATGACATGGAAACAGGTGACAGAGCACAAAGGTTTGCATTATGAAGTTGTTAGTTATTTAGTTAAAACTAATTGGTTTCAGGCAAGTTCCAGCATGCACTTCCAACCCAAACAAGGCAGCCTTCTCCATCAGTGTGCAGCTTCTCAACTGAAGTTGGACCATTTGAAGGCAGATGATTAGAGAAAAGAATAGAGGTTAGGTGCAGCTGTGCAGATGAGTATAGAGGTTGTTGTTGTTGTGAAAGTTGCCTGTTTTTGGAGATTCAGTGACTTAATTTAGTGAAAACAGTGAAAATATTCTGGACAGTTTAAACTGCCCTTGCATATTCTCATTTCTATGACAAGAACCCTGAAAAGCACAGTTAGTAAGATCCTGACAATTAGATCTTGCAGCTATTTTCTGATTTATTAAAAGCTGCTTTATGCATCAAAGAAATGGTGTTCCTAGATCTTGTATATTGCTGTGGACGCATTCATCTGCCAGTCTCAGTCAGTCTCTTTTTTTCTTGACTTGTTTGTCTATTGCTTTGCCCCCCTGTCTGCCTCTCTAACAGCTTTGCTATCTATTACCTGCAGCCCTGCATTCATTTCTGTCTGTCTGGTACTGTTTGAAAGTGCCCTTTACATGTCAGTGGTGAGGCGGGGTGGGCGGGTGGATGAAGGAGGGTTTCCATCGCTCTAACTAGGTCAGTGAAAACACACCTCTCTCTCCCCTCACTCCTCCCTCCTGTCTCCTTTCTCTCCTTTTCCCTCTGCTCCCCTGCTATGACGCAATGCAGACTTTCTGCACAGGCCTCCTGCTTCTTCTTTATTTCCTCCCGAATCTGAAAAACATAGCACAGTCTTTCACCTCACTGATAACAGTGATCCATCCTTGAAATCAGCATCTGGAAAGCACGGATCAGTTGAACAAGAAGAACCTGCACTTTCATAAATGCCAGTCAAGTTAGATTAATGGGGGAATGGACCTTTCAATGATTTAATCTAGGTTTTCGCTGCGATGATGAATCACATAATGCTCCGACACTGCATAATGTTGGTTCATCAGGTTTTTGCACATCTGGTTGAGCAGTTAAGTGCAGCCACTTGTGTTACTGTTACTGTATGTTTGCTTTGGGAGCACACTGTGATGAAAACTCCTCCGATGTGCTGATGTGTAAATGTGTGTGACTGTGTGTGTGAGTGCGTGTCAGGGATGATAGAGAACAATCACTGTATTCAGCTGCAGTTTCTAAATTTCATAAAATACTTAACTTGTGGCTTGTCTGTGCAGTCTTTTGACAATATGGACTGAACATCATGAAATATACATGATGAAGAACAAACCCAAAGTATTACATAAGGCCATCATGTTATACCACAGTCCCAGCACTGGATGTTCCTGTGCTGGCTGTGCAGCGATGAGTCATCGAGGCGGTTATATATGAACTGAATGACCAAATCTCACCCATGCCAGGTTCTCAAACATAGAGTTTTTATCTTGGTAAACAACAAACTGAGGACATGTGGATGCACAAAAAACAACAAATGCAAGTTATGCATTTGTGATTTTAGGTGATATTTCATATATGAATATGAACTGATGATCACAAAAGGGTCATTGAGCTAATCCATTTCCCCCTGATTAGATCATTTTGGGCAGTTAGACAATGAGCCATGTACAGTAACTGAGCTCTGGTCTTGTACATGAAAATGAAAGAGAATAGAGGATCTGATATGGAAGGATAAAAGAAACTGGCAACATGAAAGAACAGTGAGATAAGGAGTGCATGTGTGTCCGGCAGTGCCCTGCGGATGGCACATATCAGATGTAGGTCAGCTGCCCAGAGATGGAGGGAGTTTGATGATGTGAGGCACAAAAATGAGAATAACCACAGCTGTGCAAAATGTGCAAGACAGTGGAATAACTTTTCCCACCTCACTGTAGATAAAAATATCAGTGGTGTCAGCGTCTGTGTGCTTTTGCTTGTGCATGTGGCCCGTGTATCCCAGTGCATATATGTGTATACTTGCACTCACTTGGGTGTAGCTGGGTAAAGTAATCACTTGGCCAAGCAAGCTGATTCACACTGGAGATACACAGGGCCCAGTTGCCGTGGCAACCTTCTTTAACTCTTCCCACATCTTTGCATGGCATATATTTGCATCAGATCGCTATCTTAATGCAGACACATGGCACGAGCAGAACAGTTTTTCCACACTGAGGTAAATATGTAATTAAAGCCCAGTGCTCAGTTATGAAGATGGGGCTCACACGTAAATCAGCCAGTACTATGTTTTGCTTTAATAATGCATCATCTAAACTAGAGGTTCAATAGCTCCAGTAGGCCAACTGTGAATGTGTCATCACCACAGAATCCTCCCTTTATTTGAGCGCTTGTGGGTGTGGGCGCTAAACCTGTTTTGCAAGAAACAAAGAGGAGATGTGGAAGGGTGGGGTAAAAGGAAAGGTAGACTGTGAGTGACAGAGCCATATGTTTGCTGCTGATTGTTGAGACAAGTCTGGGCAAAGGCCTACTTTAGAAATTTTAATATAAATACAACTCTCTGCTGTGTGTGTCCTACCTACTGAGGAGCATTTTCATTAGGACCTGCAGCCAGACGTGTCAGTATAGAGAAGTGAGATCCTGATCAGTGGGTTGCCAGTTTGATTCGTTTTGCAGAACTGGTAACGAACCAATCTTCAGCTTTTCATTATTTTCTGTTGAGTGCCGTTGAACATGTGCTGGATGCTCAGGTGGAGTAATAGTAACAGGCTATTGTTCCACTGTGAAAATCTGAGGAGTCAACGTCAGAAGCTACGTTTGCATAAAGCACACAAATATCAGAGGTGGTGCTTGGTTTCAAATCAGAAGTGTTTCTAACATTAGACATTGGTGACTTAATTGACTAATAAATAATGACTTAAAAATATCTTTATATAACAGGTCTGTGTGGGTGTGGTTTGGTTATGTTTGATTGATGAAGGTGACATCACCATCCCTTCATCTGAGTGCCATCCAGTTATTCATGTCAGACAGAGCCTCTTAATTGACAAAATAAGTTGTTAGTGTGTTTTACTCAGAAAATCCAAATTTAATTGCTATGCTGTGTTCAGGTTTTTACAAATCTGAACTTTTGACATAAACATGATTTGCATTTTTGGTCAGGTTTCAGTTTTCACATTATTCTTCCTCTATATGCTAAAGTGAGATTTCATTTGTAATGTTTCACATTCAGTGCTGTCCTGAGCCTCTAAAGCAGAACTTGTTGATGATCTCAAATGTTCATTTTCAGCAGTGTAACTCTGTGTAAAGCAAAACAAGGACACTACAAGAATATATTTTTGAGCTGTGAGGAGTATGAGTTAAGGGAATGAATATATCAGTGAGATAAATCTATACTTTATGACCTGTGATTGAACTCTTACTATTTATTCTGTGGGCTTTATCAAACTCAGGAGTTGTACAGTGTATAGTATGAAAAATGAAGCTGATACGGAGAAACGGAGAGTGAGGAAGAAACAAATGTGCAGGAGTGGTGACAGAATCTGAGAAAATAAAACAAACAAGGAAAGATATGTAGAAGAGACTGAGATAGGAAATGGATGTGATGTAGATTTGCGTGGAGGAGGATGACTAGGCTGTGACAGGAGGGAACAGTGTTTGTACTTTATCTGGCACACTGGCCTAATGACGTAGCAAAGCTCACAGCTCCAGATTACAGTGTCATGACTGTAAGGAGGGGGCGAGATGGATTAATGGTGCCTTCAGAGACAGGGCAAGCAGGGAGATTAACTGAATAAGGGAAGCGGGAGTGAGGGATTGCAAGAGCCTGAAATAATCTCAGGAAACTGACTGGCACAGCCTGAGCCATGTGCACATGTGCATGTTTGTGTTTTTGCGGATGTGATGCACAGATTAGTACAAATTAGAAAATTAAAATATTGTGATAGATGTGCTTTAAATGACCCCTGCTCACATATAAATGCATGTGAATACTTTACAGCAGCTAGACTGGAATATGAGGCGTTAATGCCGCTAAGGCAGAGAGATTTGCCACAGGGGCCTCACAACTGAAACCACGTGTAGCCAATCAGTTACAGCCGGTCGCTCATCTATGAAAAGATGCTTTGATGTTAGCAAGGCCTTTAAATTCAACCCTGGGGAGTCACGGGGGTCTGATCTGAGTCAGGAGAAACCCTATGCCGTTTCTAACAACAAGACCTTCTGCACAGCAACAAAATGTTTTCTTGCCTGACGTTTCAGACTGCAACAAGTGCAGATTTATGAGCGGGTGAGGAAATCTGAAAAGCAGAGCTGCACTGTACTTTACACAAGCACAGCTTACTGTATCTGAGTAGTACATTTCGATTATGTAAAATGTCTGTACAACTGGTCAAGCAATGCTATTAAATTGTTGTAGCTCCCATCCCTCACATAGCTTATGCACACTAATCAAAGAGGTGTGTTTTGCAGAGTATTTTACCTCAGAGAGCCTCAAATAATCCTGGCAAGTATCAACAGCAAAGATACAGTATCATTAAGTGCCTCTGCAGAGAGATCGCTCCAGTCCATCACTGGCTCCATAGGATGATCACTTTAAATGCCTATGTTGCTTTGGCAACACTTTTCTGTACTTGAGAAGACTCACAGCAAAGTGGACAGCGGATATATCACCTCCTTATGTCTGTTGCAACTGTGCTTGTTGTGACACAGTCTGTGATCTAAATATCCATTCATTTATGTATAATTTCTGCTAGCCTCCCCCATCTGCTCCCTCATCCTGTTATGCTGCTGCTGGCAGCCTTCCAAAATCCCCTGGCTTCTTCCAGCTCTAAGCTCTTCTTCTTCCTCGACTCCTCTTTCACCTCTTACTTTGTCATCAGGCAACAAAATGTCTGCCATGTATGAAGCCATGCTGAAACCCTCCCCCTCCCTCTCTCCTTCCTCTGCTGTCTGATGGAGCTGCACAGCGGTTACATAAGAGTTAAGGTCAAAGTGTCACTGTCTGCATCAAGGGAGACATAGAATAGAGGGGCTTTAGACAAAATGTGCATGGAAGAGAAAGAGTAGATAGCAAAGTCTGAGAGGAAGAATGTGCCGGAAAAAAAGGATTTGAACATGTGTGCATTAATAATAACATCAAGCTTGTAGATAACATTTCACATGGGATGACACAAAGGAGAGTCTAAAATTAAAAAAGATAATTGTTTACCTATAGAGAACAAGGAAGAAGCAGAGGGAAAAGACTTGGAGAGGAAAAAACTAAAGAATATAAGCACCTGTGTGTTAGTTTGTGTGTGGGTGAATGTGTGTGTGTGTGTGAGAGAGAGACTGAAAAAATCTGTGAACTGTAGGTGATCTGTTGACTGCTCCACTAACCTAGTTTGTGTAATCTCTGCCTTCATGCTGTTTCATAACACTGCTGCCAGAACACTGCATCATAAGGCCGCCTGCTACATCACCCACCACCTCATCAGTACCCACAGTCACACACTATCTTAAGCACACATATACGTCAGAATCATAGACTGCACCCACGGACAATGAGCTGTAAATTGGCTTTAAAAAGTAAAAGCAAGAGATGGCACATTTGGTGCATTTGCTGCAAAACAATAGGCCTTACAGTGTTGACACTGACAAATAAGTGATAATAAATGAGATGCAAATGGTATGGCAGTTTTTACCATGTTATGTTGCAGGTCTAGTACAGAAATGTGAACATAAAACAGGAACCAGGCTGCTGTGATTCAAACCTTGTGAGGTCACTGGGTGTAAACCCTGGAGCTGTCCCACTGAGAATAAATTGAAAGATGGTGAGCAATCTTTGGGAAGGCATCCAGGGATATTTTCCAGCCTGCTCTTTCTAGTACAGAAGCTCATTTGTGTGCACAAGCTCAAATAAATATTTTACACAAAGTCACAGCAGCCGCCCCATATTGTATATTTATTGCCATCAAATTTAAATAAGCTCCCCACCTCCCATTATTTTTTTCATGAATAGCACTAGGACTATCAAAGGTGTCACAGTCTAAACTGAGAGACCAATACACAGTTTTGAATGGAAAGGGTGTGAGGGACAGGTTTTAATTGATTAATCTGCTGATTACTGATCATGTCAGAAGATAGCTGAAATTGCAGGTGGGAATTTAAAAAAAAGTCAATTAAATGTCATGTTTTGTATGTTAAAAAGTCAAGAACCAAAAGCTATTTAATTTACTACCATTAAACCAAGATTAATGATATTGTGGTTGCTTTTGCTCAACACAAACGATCATTGATTAAACAGCAATCACTTCTAAATTGTGCTGCTGTTTCTTACTGTAACATTTTTGTAAGGCAATCACTTTATTAAAGCTTAATTTTTCACATAAGCCAAATGTTTATATGGAGTCAAACAAGTCAACATTGCTGAGGCAAATGCAATAAATACTTCGTGAATAAGACGTCACCTTACTCGTAAACAAAGAATGCGTGAAGTAGCTTCTTGCTGTTTGTTTTTAACTTCAGAAACACCTAATTAGACAAGAATCTGTATGACACTGATTTCTAGACCACACTCCGCCACTGTTACTGTAATTGTTGTAAATTATATGAAGTCATGCAGGGAAGTGGAAGAAACATCCATTCATGTCTGTTTTAAAGCAGAACTGATTATGGGTTTAATTAACAATCAATCATTTGTCCAGCCACCTTAAACTCGCTACCGACTGCGCGCCCCCGCGACTGCTGCGAAAGGAGCTGTGAGCAGTGAGATCATGCGAGAGACCATGCTTGGAGAAAGTAGGTTAGCAGGGTAGACTGAGAGGAAAGCGGGCGGAGAGGGGGTCCGAACACCGCTCGTCCACCGTGGGACTATTCTGTCAAAAAGAAAAGAAAAGTTGAGCCACATTTATTCGACACTGCGCCGAGACGGTGACGATGCAACCCAAAACCACCTTCTTCGCTCAGTTGTTTCGCTCAGAATTGACGGAGCGATAAAGGAGAGGAGTTTCGGAGAGTTTCTCCCCTCGTTTTTGGCCGAGAGCTTTCTACAGCCAGGACGAAGTTAATATTTACAGAGCCAGTTTACTCTGGCTCCAGCGCTTTATTCCCTCCTATCCTGTCACCTACGGAAACCACATGTAGTCGAGTTTTCATCGTCCTGTCTAGAAAAGGAAAACATCGAAATGAGAGGTAAGTTGATTTTTTTTAAATGTCATAATACATTTGTGCATGTTTTATCTGCGCTTGGTGAAGATCACGGTGTGGTTTTGGACGAGCCACATGTGTGCGCACAAGGAGTCGAATGCGCTTGTTTTGCTCCCAGTGCGCATTAATCCCTCATGACTGGATTACAGCTGCGCACAGCCCTGGGCTGCGCGCTCCGCGATGAACTTCAACATGCATAAAGAACTGGATGCATGGCGGCTGATCACGAGGATTAATCCAAATCTGCTTTTATTATCAAGTCTATTCACAGTGAAATCAATTGTTCACACGCGTAATTGTGTTTTATAACTCATTGCAATTCATCTGTTTTTGAAGACACATGAGTCATATGTCACCTGGCCACCTGGGAGGCCTTCAATACATTTCGTCAGGGGATCCATGTTAGAGTTATGCAATAAGGAGGAGGGGGGGGTTGGAGGAGGAGGCTGTTAACCAAAACTAGAATTATGTAATCTAGATGTTATTCCACCATATCAGGATCAGGTGAATATAATGCTTTATCACCCATTTGCTTAAACCGGTCACAGTCCAGCTCTTCTTCCGCACACTTTTCTGTCAATAAAGACTTTCTAGCTCTTACCGAGTCCTGGTCTGCATTTTGGGTCCTAGCCAAGTGAGCATCACAACAAAACCAATATTAATGTAACCATGTTCTAGTATCTATTAGTAAATAATGATCCAATGTTGTTCTAGATGTTATGTATCAACATAAAAATAAGTAGAGAATATATATATCCTTGCAAACTTTTTTTTTTTTTTACTTGTCGGCTGCCAGTGAATGACTTTACAAGATGAATCTGAGCAGTGCTGCTGTGTTTGTGATGTTATGATGTGATGGCTCTGTTAGTGTTCAGAGGACCTGGCTGTTCTACTGACCCAGTTATATCATCCAACATTATAAAGCATTCACAGCAGAGGGAGGTGAAGCAGCTGTGGGAAGCACCGTGCACGGTTACTGACTGGCAGTGACAGTCAGCCTAGGAAGTGTGGCTCATAGGGTGAACTTCACACTGGTAGCAGATGACCTACTGGTTAATACGGTGTTTAAATTATTATTACTTATTAAAATTGGCCTCAAACATAATGTAGGCAAAATGTAAATATATTGGTTTATAGTTTGGAAGGATGTTTTCACCTGTCACATACAGTTGCTGCTGTAAACTCTGTAACCTGTGTCATGTTTATTTTGCTCTGACCAAGGCCAGCATTACAATCGCTTGTGCATGAGTTTAGGTGCAATGGGGAGTTTTGTTTTATTGCTGGGGAGGAATGAAAATCATTTTGGCACTAAAAAAGGGGAGGGAGGAAGGAGCGAAGAGGGGCTTTGGAGGGAGGTTCCCTTTCTGGCAGGATATCCAAATGTAAACAAACCACAGCCCCTTTCTTAGCTCCCCACACTGAAAACGTTCTGACATTTCCTCACTGGAGAAGCATGTCAGCATTTTTGTCCCTGTTTGAATATACATACACGGTTGTAGTCACAATAATTTTAGTCCAAAGTGTTGAGTCATTCGAATAGCTTCTGCACACTGACAGACTAAGAATCCTGTTGTGATGTCTTTCTTTTCCTGGTTTGGCACTTGTATTAATATTTATTATGTAAAAAAACAATAAAAGATCACGAGGCCCATGTCACACACTCACTAGCGCTAGAAAAGGCCAGTTCTTAGCTCTGTTCTAATCCCCTCTCTGAGCCTGACCTCGGTCTCCATTGGTATTAGCATCTTTTAAAATAGAGCCAGTTGATTTGAATACACCAGTAGCTGGACAGCCAGATAATAAATAAACAAACAAACAAACAAACAAACAAATAAATATGCATTTAGTCTCAACACCATTAAATAAAGGCTGTGAAAACAAACAAGGTTTTGTTTTGTTTCTGAGACTATACAGACTATACATCTGCCTTTCTCATCCCTAGAAACAAAACGTGTTCTGCAGACAGAAAATAATCTGGCAAACATTCCCATATTCCAACATAAGTTCTAAAGACCAAGAGGCCACGAGGACAACCAGAGGGTACTGTTGTGATACAGCTCTGTGCTGAACTGTAAGCCAACACCCAGCTGTGAGGCAATGGCACAAGAAGTGCGTTAGAATTGTTAATATGTATAGAGCTCAGGCGCAAGGCCCCACACCTCCTACTGTGTGCATGTCCTCATGTTGTCAGTCATTTTTATGAGTAAGTCATAAAAATATTAAAAGACACCAGCTTCCACTGAGTCTTGTCAGTCTGCTGCTGCACCTAATACACAAACACACACAACCCTACTTAAAATTATAAAATGGAGAAATACTGCATGTGTATGTGACATTGTGTTACATTTGCAAAGTCATCTTTTTCTTATTGTCTCACTACTGGAACACTGATGTAGTGACTGGAACACACTGGTCAGAAGGCTCCCATTGGTGAATTATTGGCTTCTTCTTCTACATTAGATATCAAGAAGTGAACTGCTGGAAACACGAAGTTGGTGATTTTGCTTCTGCGTGCCCCACCCCTTTTGTAGAGATAACAAGGTTCCACATTTAGTTGGCTGATAAACACACTGGGGCCCGTGTATTTGTAGCCGAACTGTTCAAGTGTTTGTTCCCTGTGTATTTTGTGAAAAGACTTGGGTGTGCCACGCAAAGTAGCTGTCCTACTGTTCAAACACAATCCATTCTCAAACACCATTCACTGTTTGTGTGATTTCACCTTGTTTGGTGCATTAATGCAAGCATTTTGTGGCGTACTCTGTCAGTAGGTGATGAATGTAAAGTGCTGCCTCAGCCTTCATACATCATGTTCGTAAAGTACTGATGTTCTTGGAATGCTAGCTCTCTCTAGAGAATTACAGGTCAAATGCCTCAGATGCAGGCCAACAGTGATGTTCAGGGTCAAAGGCATATGGTGCTTTAACATTAGCATGTTGTCAAATCTGTCAAGCAAGCTTCTTTTTATTGTTTTTTTTAAATCTCATAACAGTGGTGGTTATAACAATTATTCAATGCACAGAAATTGAATTAAAAACAATTTTGATAATTGTTAAAGTCACTTTTCAGGCAAAAATCCAAAGTATATTCTGGTTCCATCTTTGCAAATGGTGGTTTTCTTAGTCCTGCATGATAGCAAACATTTTGGTTTTAGACAGTTGTCCAAAGTAATCTGATCTGAATGAAATGTTTGTTTTGTTAGAGCAAGTAGTTAATCAATGAATCGACTAAAGTATTATGGTAGTGTTTTGCCTCCACTGGTTCAGTAACACATCCCAGGCATCTGTGCTGAGAGAAGCGTCAGAGAAGAGGTGTGAGAATGTATGTGTGGTGGGTGGCTGGGTATTCAGCACAGGACGAGAATAGAACAGGTTGAGGCAGATGCTCAATGTCAAAGACTGGGGAGAGGGTGGGGACTGAATATCTGACATTCAAGTTCATAGTTTGTCTGGATTGAGTGGACTATAGCCAGATACGTTCTACTTCATATAGGTTTTGCCCTGTAAGAGCTGTTGCTGTTGGGTTTATCTCCTCATGCATGCGCAATCGTGAAGAGACTTCTTTTGCACCCTGTGCCCAACAAGTGGCCTGACTCCACTCAGGTCCACTCTGACTGCATGACCTGAGCTCTGTTCCCTCTTTTTCTTCAGTACTTTATGTGCAGTCTAAAGAGAGACCAACCAAAATGAGCACCGACCACCAGTGTCACCATCTGCCCAGGCTGCAATACGGGCTTCATTATGCCCAGTGATCTTCACCCCCACTGTGAAGCCTTCCTCAGCCCCAAACATGCCGAGCTGGCCATCTCCCCTTGGGCCACCTGCCCTTTCTGTGCTTGCCTGCCTGAGGTGGAGAAGCAGCACCATGTGGCTGTGTTTGCTGCCAGCGGACAGGGGATTTTCCGATGGATGACTCCCTGGAGTTCCTCAACGTAACTGACAAGGAAAGGCACAGATCCTCTGGCTATAGGTTCCTTCCATTGCTGGCTCTCCCGTTGACCTGCTGGTTGAAGTGAAGGCCAGTGGAGAGGAGGCGCCCCCGGTGCACTAGCAGGCATCGATTGCCGGCTAACCTCCAGCCTTCAGGGCTCTGCTCCGTGACCTTCCAGACATCATCAGGAAGGTGGTGGATCGCAAAGGGATTCTCCTCCCACCAGAAGCGCCAGCCCCTCCTCCATCTGACAGGGTGGGTGACATCTACCGGACAGAACAGCAGAGCAAGCGTACACCTGCCTGGCCTGAATTGCCTTCCATCTGACCCTATTTCTCAGAGGCAGCAGAGCATCCTGGAAGCCTGAAGGCACCAGTCGCACACTTTGACCCCCTTAGGAGGGTGCAGAGAGTGACAGAGCATGGAGATGGGCCAGTGCAGGGCACAGGGCACGGAATAAGTCTCTTCAGGATTGCGCATGCGTGAGGGATAAACCCAATAGTGACAGCTCTAAGAGGGCTATGCCTATACCCAGAGAAGCTTGGGTTACGATATGTAACCATCGGTATGGGCTGTGAGTCACATTTGTCATCATTAAAACAGCACTGTGTTTAATTATTGCGTAGATGGCACCCCATACACAAATATACTCATGAAATCAGTGAAGATCTGTGTTGCATATTAACTAGGCTGGTTAGTGTAGTTTGCCTAGGCTTGTAATCATTGCCTTGCTTGGTTAATTCTGTTATGTAACATTTTCTATTGCAACAAGCCTGCAGGGAAATGTTTGATAGGAAAGTCTGAGCATTGTTCAGCTCCACCTTAAAAGTGGCCAGCAGAGAGCTTTGATCACGCCTGCCTCCCTCCTCCCTCTCCCCCTGCAGTGGGAAAGTGTGTCAGTAGGACAGAACATCCACATGGGCTGACAGGCTACAGCGTCCCAGTGACAGATGACTCAGCCAGTAGCAAGGAGGCTGCAAATACTGCTCAGCCAGTGGGAAAGGGCGAGTGCGAGGAAGGCGGGATGTCAGTGTTGCTACAGTGAGCCCGCTGAATGAGTGTTGTGAGGAATGCTCACAGACCAGAGTTATATAATCAAGAGATGAGGGAGGGGTGGAGGGGAACCTGAGAGGAAGGGAGGGGGAGGAGGGACATATTTTTCCATTGCATGCCTGCAGCTGCCCTGATCAGTTGGAGTATTTTAGTCAACAGTTTTACAGAAGAGACAGCCAACTCTGTCATTAAAGGAAGAAAAGAAGTGGAAAGTTGTTTTGTTGTTTTTCCAGAACCAGAAGAGTGCAACAGTCTCTCCTCAATCACATAATCCTAAGAGGTTTTCCATACATCGCGCCCACACCAGTGGTACAAAATGAACATCAGTCTAAGACTGCGCAGACAGCAAGGCTGAACAATAACTGTGTTACAATATAGTTGATGGTGGTGTTGTTTCTCGCTCACAAAAGTAGGAGTGTTTGTGCAAGTGTCACGCAGTGCTCTTTCTGTTTGTGTATTCTGTTCCCTCATGGTGGCCACATGCAGCGTGCAGACAAACATGATGGCAAGTTAACTTCTCTTTTACTGTGTGTGTGTGTGTGTATATTGTGAGACAGTTTGTCTACACAGCTATTGCTGTTACTAAAAAAAGATAAAATATGTGATTACACTGATGCTATGTTGTTGTATCACTCACAGGACTTGTTACACAACTCACAGGATTTGACTTGCGCAGTCATTTGTTTCAGTTTATAAACTTCGTTAACAATGTCCGAATAGCAATAATAATAAAATATGATTTATATAGTGCGTTTCAATTAAATGTTTTATCAAACAATACAGCAGTGTTTAGAGGTCTTAAGAATCACAAAAGAGAAAAATGAAAAAATACAAAAAGACACCCCTGGTAATGAGGTCTGTTTTACTCGAGTACTGACCCCAGGATCACACACTGCACTTACATTCAAAGGGAAATGGCATAAAATACAGCTAAGTATCCAAAGCCCTGCAGCTGTATTTTGTATCGGCTAGAGGCAGGAGATGGCCTTCTTCTTGAGCCCAGAACACACAGAGTTGCAGCAGTTTGACTGTGACCAGATAAAAGCATGGGTCTGCTGAAGATAAACATAAAACAGTAAGAAAGGCACAAGACCAGACAAAAGTGAGCTGATTTGATAATTTAATAATGATTCAATACTTTTATTAGTAGCAGTGTTTTCAGGAAGATTCTCATCCCCACATCCAGCAGTTTTAGCACCATGCAGTGCACAGATGTTTGGCTGGAGCTTCTCAAAAATGTTTTCCATAAAGAAGATCTTAGGTAAAACCAGTAGTTCTGCTGGCTCTTATTACAGCGAATGAGGTCTCAGATATATGCCAAATATGGGCTTCTGTGAAAGTATGTCTTATTTTTTAATGAATTTATGATGTTATTTATAGTTGTGTCTGGTTTTGGCATCAGACTCAGTAAAATCTACCGCACTTCTCCGAGGAGTCTCTAATCTTTCAGGCTTTCTGACTCTCTAATCTAAAGTGCTGTATTTTATGTAAATTTGAGACACGTTAGGCAGCAGCTTTCTGACCTGTCTCATCACTGTTTGTTTTTTGGTCCTGCAGCTCAGATTGAGGTCATCCCTTGTAAAATCTGTGGGGACAAGTCCTCAGGAATCCACTATGGAGTCATTACCTGCGAAGGCTGCAAGGTGAGGAGGAAGCATAGAGCCAAAGACTTTAGCCAACCTGTTTAAATTAGGTATGTGTGTGTCATTTACAGTATGTGTTTGTGTGTGTCTAGGGTTTCTTCCGTCGCAGCCAGCAGAACAATGCTATGTACTCTTGTTCCCGCCAGAGGAACTGCCTGATCGACCGAACTAACCGTAACCGCTGCCAGCACTGCCGCCTGCAGAAGTGTTTGGCTTTGGGCATGAGCAGAGACGGTAAACATGCAAAGAATTCACTGTACTCTCTTTTTGTTATTCAGTGGTAAAAAAAAAAAAAATTACCACAGCTCAGTTTAGTGAAACTGAGACGTTCACTTACATAAGGGGGGGTTTAGCAGATGTGTTGTTCCAGTGCAGCCTGGTACCTTTAACAAGGAGAATTTAAAGCTCCTGGTGGTGATGTTCCACATCAGCTGTGGTAGCAAGGCTCTGGTAGCATATGGTTCCTTCTTCTCTAGGCTGCAGACAGAAAACAAACACAGTATGAAGACTTAAGAGGCCATGAAGTGTCACCATCCATCCATTCATCCATTATTCCTGAACAGGACCGCAGGGGGCTGGAGCCTATCCCAGCTGACATTGGGCAACAAAAGGCGGCATACACACTGGACAGGTCGCCAGTTTATAACAGGGCTTGAAGTGTCACCATGTATACCCAGGTATAGGGACTGCAACATACAGTGCTTATAGATAAGGTGGTAGAAGGAAACTATGTGAGCCAGATGTTTCTTACAGTTAGAATGAGGTTACAGATGTGAAATTGTTAGTTTGGCCACAGAAAAATTGCAGCTGCTCTGTAAAAATATAAATGTATAAACGCAGTATTTAATTTATTGTAATTATTCACGGTTATATCACAGTTACCTGTCTGCATGTTTACAACTGTATTAATGTGTAATTTTCTCTCTGCAGCTGTGAAGTTTGGCCGTATGTCCAAAAAGCAGCGAGACAGCCTCTACGCTGAGGTCCAAAAGCACCAGAAGTCTCAGGAGTGTGTGGGCTCTGGAGGCGGGAGCTCTACTGCTCTGTCCTTACCCAGTGATGACGGCATCTATAGCGGTGGCGGGGAGGATGGTGAAGAAGGTCTGAGCCGGTCCTACAGCAGCAGGGGCTCCAGCTCCACCCTCAGCGACCTGGATGACATCGCAGCACTGCCTGACCTGTTCGACCTGCCGCTGACCCCCAAGGAGGCCAGCGAGTACTGCAGCCTGGAGCTGATCGGTGGAGGTGGAGGGGCCAGCACCGGGAACACCTCCAACTTGTCGTCCTCTTCTTCATTTTCCTCGTCCTTATCCAATCAGAACTCCCCGCAGCAGACTATACTGGATGGGGCAGAGAGCAATGGGATCCAGCTCCCGCACACACATTCACTGTTGGGACACACACACGTCCTGCTGGACCATCTGCCTGATGACTGCTCAATAACAGACCTCGGTGAATACTAACAATGATGTATCAGAAATCTTTCTGTTTTATTCACACATTTCCTAAACAGAGTGTCACAGAGCATATTAGAATACCCTAAATTCTTATATAGTGGCCTGGGACCTTGAGCAACTGAGGAGAGAACCAAGGCTTCACTTGATATGGGATATTATGAGAGACAGGTTCTGTATTTATTTGTCATATTGTTCTCATTTCAAACTTAACACCACTTTAAACTGGTGCAGTTTAAAACCGGCTTAGCAGATCAGGAAGTATGAATGTTCTTATTGTGAAACGTTTGCTGGAAGTATTGAATTTCAGTAACACCAGTTTACATTAAGAAAGCAAGGCAAAGTAGTATAGATCATAATAAATAAAGCAATAACTATCTGTATGTATCTCATAAAAAGGTTAGCAAAGAATAAGGATGAAAATGATATGCAGCAGACAGAACAATAGGACAAGGACAAGATTAGATGTGCAGGAATCAAGAAATGGGAAACAGGAACAAGATATACAGCAGTATAAGCTCATCTCCAGAAACAGAGATAGATAAAGAGATAATGGTGTAATGGTATTTATAGAGGCAAAGAAGCAAATGCATTTTTATAGATGGTGCCTCTAAAGACCTTGAGGAAGAATACATTTGTATTTATTTTACAGCTTTATAGTTGCTGGCAACAACAAATTACAGTGAATAGGGCTCTGGGGACTTGTAAAGGAAGCAGTGAGTAAATATTGTGATTGCTGGATATAATAAGTGCAGGAGGTGGAAAAGATCTGAAAAGCTGTTGAAATAAAAAAAGAGCAGATGAACAGAGTGGTGCAGAGCATCTACCTGTTCAAGGTCACACTGTTACGATCTTTGGATATGTAAAGTGTTACAGTATGTAGCACTGTTACACTGTGCTACACTCAAACCCACTAACACCACAAATAATCCAAGTGACACCACATTAAAGTACATGCCTTATGTGCTTATTTTGTTTCACAGAGCACCTCACTCAGAGTGTTGTGAAGTCTCACTTGGAGACGTGTCAGTACAGTGCTGAAGACATGAAGAGATTCACCTGGGTACAATACACACCTGAGGAGACACGTGCTTTCCAGAATAAGGTAAATAGCAAACACCACAGGTGTCAAGTCTTCTGTTGTCACTTATATTTATAGCATTGCACTTAGAAACGTATCAGAAACTCACTGGCTCTGATCAATTTATCAGTACTTAGTTCAATAAGAAACTAACTTGATTAGCTTGTTTTGGTGACTTGGCGAGAAGGCAGATGATAGAATTGTAACTGTAACTTCTACAAAGTAAATAAACCAAAATATTTTTATCTCTTTGGTTAGTGCAGTTATTGAATCTGCCTCAGCTTCTGAATCGGCTGCTTCATAAAACCTAGATAGCAAATTAATTCAGCCAGTTATTGTGGATGACTTTAGCTGTGACTTAATGGTTCTGGGTTTCATGAAAGCAGTGACACATAGGTTACCATGATGGTGTAGTCTGTGGAGCTAGCCTGCTCCAGACCAGGCTAACAGACAGGCTCGATTGATCCTGGTCACTTTATCAGAAACCAGTGTATTTCTATGCCTCCGCACCAGCAATAGTCATGGCCAGAAGCGTTATGTTCTTGGATTGTCAGTTCATACATCCGTACGTCTGTAGATTTTGGTGGTCAAAGGTCAGGGTCTGTGTCCTCACATCTACACCTGTGAATTTGAATGGCTGGGACATACAACTGTGAAGCAGTAATTCTAGCTGTGAGCTACTGTTACTGATTACTGTTCACATTGTTGTTAGAAGTTTGATGAATATATTATTGTAGCTGGTGAGGTGATTAGAAACGGCTGATAAAGTTACAAAGGTGTTTTCAATGAAGTCGGTGATAAAGGTAACAAAGTCCTATATGCATGTGTTTGTTCCTTTTTCAGAAATATATCGGTCATTCTACAAAAATGGTGAAAGTCACTTCCTTTTGCAGACACCAAAAGCCTTTAAGTTGACATGATAATCACATTAATTATATATTGAAGCACTGTGGCAGAGAGACACTTTGCAGGGCCCCCCAGAATGCCCAAGGGAAGAAGCACCTGGCAGGATTTCCCACAGTGCCTCTGGGCGGGCTGTATATAGTTGTGGGTTTGGTGAGGACTGAGTGTGTTAGATGTGTTCTGTTGTTGCTGTGTGTTCCCCAGCTGTGTGTGTAATAAAATAACGGCTTGACAGAGTGCAGAAAAGAAACTGTTCTCCAACTCCTTCAACCCAGCCAACGTTGCAGTATGTTCAGTGAATAAAGCCTGTCCTTGCATTGAGTTTATTTATCTAATATTCAATGTTTATTTTTAGCAGTGTATTTAAAATTCCATGTTCAAGGACTTGTCTTGTCATTTTAATCATAAGCCTACATGGAAGTGGAGCCATATGCTTTTCATTTAAACTTTTTTTTTTTCTTCCATAAATTCACCTGGGCAGCATAGTGAAGCAGTGGTTAGCACTGTTGCCTCACTGAAAGAGCCTTACAGGTTTGAGCCCAGGCCACTTGGGGCCTTTCTGTGCAGACTTAGCATGTTCTTCCTGTGCCTCTGTGGATTCTCTCCTGGTACTCCGGCTTGCTCATGCAGCTTAGGTTGACTCTAAATTGCCCATAGGAGTGTGTGTGGTTGTTTATCTACATGTCAGCCCTGTGATAGACTGGCAGCCTGTCCAGGGTGGACCCTGCCTCTCACCCAATATCAGCTGGGATCGGCTCCAGCCCCCCCTCGACCCTGTTCAGGAATAAGCGGTGTAGATAATGGATGGATGGATGGATAAATTCACCTTTACATTAACACATATATTAAATAGAGCACTGACATGGTAGCCTAGAAAATGTGCTAATTATTATTAATAATATCAAATAAACCCCAAAGTGTGTCAAGTTCTACTTGTTGTGGATTCATCAAGTTAAGAAGTTAGTTAGTGCTATTAGTTGTAGGTATGTAAGAAGGAATACATTTGACCAGATTTGTATCACCCAGATTCCATCATTGTAGAATGATCAGTACTGTAATATACTGTATAGGTATGGCCTATTTTTAGGCATTAACCCTTTCAGTCGGTCCTTTATTCCCCACCACATTTGTTCTTGCTCTTTAATTACAGCAGCCACATTTTCCTTTTTACAGATTGTGCTTGTATTCCTCATAAGCCTCCATGAGTAGCTCTTGCTCAGTGGGTATGAAGTGTGCCGTACATGTCTTCTCAGTAAATCGGCATCAGTGAATGGGTGATCGACTTTGTGGTCTGTTGAAGAAAGCCATGAACGTGCATTCATCCAAATTACTTAAACCTGGCTTCACCAAACCACAACTCCTCAGCCTGGCTTAGCCATTGTAAAATGTGCAAACTAAACCAGGTGTTATCCTGGATTTTTTAAATTCTGCTTTTATGAAACAGCCCTCGGATATGAATTTATGTCTCTGTTGTCAATGGACTCGTAATACATCTCATTTTTGTATCACTTTTCAGTCGGCTGAGTGGATGTGGCAGCAGTGTGCACACCACATCACCAATGTCATCCAGTATGTGGTGGAGTTTGCCAAACGCATTGCTGGCTTCATGGACCTATGCCAGAATGATCAGATTATATTGCTGAAAGCAGGTCAGTGCACCGTCTAAAAATCCAGTCTCAAATACTTAAGTCACAGAGTTACTTCTTCCAGAGTAAACCGAGTTTGAAACTTGCTAACATTAGTTCCTCCCTGTTTTTTTTTTGTTTTGTTTTTTTTTGTCTCCACCCTTCCGCCTTTGTCTTTTTTACCATCTGTTTTATTTGTTTTAATAAAATACTAAAATACTCACACTTGGTCTGAACATTGGGGAGAACTGCATGATTCTGGAAACAAATTTTTTCCAATTATTTTCTCTATCTGCTTAACATAAAATGCATATATTGGATAACATGGTTACTTTCTGTAAATGTAAGTGTTTAGAAATTGGTTCCTGTCAATTTTATATGGTTCAAATATGTCTTATATATGGTGTGCATCCATCTGGGTCAAAATTATTTACCTTTTGCTGTGTGTTTTGTGCATGCTGGAGTATCTTGGGCCTTCTTTTTCTTCTCCTCCCCCTTCTTGTTCTTTGTCCATCTTTCCATCTCTTCATGCCTCTATTTATGGCTACCCTTTCAGGTTGCCTGGAGGTTTTGCTCATACGCATGTGCCGAGCATTCAACGTCAACAACAACACCATTTTCTTCAATGGAAAGTTTGCCTCGGCTCAGGTCTTCAAAGCACTTGGTGAGGACTGACAGTTTACAGATATACTGTAAGCAACTGAAACCTTCATTAACACCAGAGCCATTTTGCAGCTCACAAACACTATTAAATACAATAATCTCTTCTAAGGAAACATTCCCTAAGTTGTCACATTTTTTTAAAAATTGACTTTTGTCCATCACTTTTGTGTCCTGTGACTTCAGGCCAAAATGTCCAAGTATATAGAGCAACTTTAATGTTAAGACCAGTGTGTTTCAGCTTGCAGCCTTTGTCAGGGTCTGTTAAGATCACGTAACAAAGAGTCATTTAAGTAAAGCAGATTTAGAAACAATATTAAAAACAACCAATCACATACAAACACATGCATGTCAGTCAGTAAAGAACATGCACGTAAGTGGGTCGGGTACAGTATATGGTCATGTGGTTATATGCCAGTCACATTCTCAAACTGGTAAAGAGGCAAACGGTGTCTGTTAATTGACACAGGTGACACATAACTTGACAAACATACAGGAAAATACACACTTTAGGTGGAACCACAGCTCGTCTAGTAAGTCTTCAGCACTTTAGATGTGTTTAGTCTCAAACCAATTCACAAAGCATCACAGGCAAAAAACAAATCATAATAAAAACAACCTGGCAAAATTGGAACCACAACATAGTACATGAAACAAAAAAGAAGAGAGCAAAAAATATACATTTAAAATACAATAAAATATAATATAGAGTAAAAAGAGGAAAACAAGGGGGTGCACAATTGGAGCCCATAAGTATAAAAATCTAGCCCCACCATAAAAACTCATTAATAATCCTTGTTATAACTCCTGGAAATAAACACTTAAAATCATAAATCCAAATCACTTTGCTTCTCTTCCTTAAAAGATTAATATTACTACCTCTTACTCTACGCATGATCACCTCTATGCCAGTGAAGAAACATGACAACATGGGGTGTTTTAGCCCATTAAAATGTCTCGCAGCAGGGTTGGCAACATCGCTTCTCTTAATAGCGCTCCTGTGATTCATGATACGCTGAGAGGTCAGACAGGCTGTAATGGCAGTAAGAAAATCTGGTAATGAAGGAATTTTCACAGTAGGCAGAAACACAGTTTTCTCAGTTAAGAAATGTTGGCCATAGTCGATCTTTTCACACATCAATCCTCTCAGGTGTCTCGGCTGCTTGATGTCTTTAAGTTTGTATTTTTGACAATTAATTGAAAGATTTCCTGTGTTTGTGCAGGTTGCGATGACCTGGTCAGTGCAGTGTTTGACCTTGGAAAAGGACTCTGCCGTCTACAGCTGTCCGATGAGGAGATGGCTCTGTTTAGTGCTGCTGTCCTTCTATCCCCCAGTGATTATTCTTCCTTCATTTCTCTTTCTCGCTAAAAGTATTTGTTAACACAAACATGCTCAAGAAGATGTGCACATTAAATAGCAAAATCATAGTGGTCTATTCACTGTTATTCTGTCACAGGTAAAAAAAAAAAAAAAAAGTCACACTGACATTCAAGAACAATTGTAGGATGTTCATTTTCAACACATGCATTCGACAGATCATATATTTTGCTGTAGATGTCTCATACATGCAAGCTTTCAGTTTATTACTGCAAATTATTATGCTACGATTTGGCATTATTAAACTGGTCATTTTTCTTCTTGTGCCTACATAACAACCTTCAACTAAAATTTCTGGAATGACCGTTTTTAGAGTGACAAAGAAAGGTACATGATGTCATCACTTAAATGAGAAGCAGCCTGCCAGTAATGTTATGCATAATCATGATTGTTTTCTGCCATAATCATGCAGCCCTAGTGAGAGCTGTATATTAATGGGCTGTAGTATGTCCTTTCTTGCAGATCGGCCCTGGCTAAAAGAAGGCCAAAAGGTTCAGAAACTCCAAGAGAAGGTCTACCTGGCATTGCAGCACAGCCTACAAAAGAGCGGTGCTTGTGATGAGAAGCTAGACAAGGTGAAGGCGAGCAGTCACAACTTTTCTTAAACATGTACAGTTGTGTGCATACTCATAGACATTTACCTCCATATCTCATCCATCCCCACAGATGGTGTCCAAGCTGCCAGTAATGAAGTCTATCTGTAACCTCCACGTTGATAAACTGGAGTTTTTCCGTTTGGTCCACCCTGAGACCGCCTACAGTTTCCCACCACTGTATCGGGAAGTGTTTTGCAGTGAGATGTCTCTACCAGACTCTACCGACAGCTAGACAGACAGACAGACAAGAACAAGAAAGATGGAGAGTGTATTAAGAGGTAGGGAAGCAGAAGGAGAGGCAGAGAAGGACAGAGATGTTGAAGCTCAACAACCAGCAGTTAAAAGACAATCCTTTAAATACTCCTTCTCCCATGATCTCAAAGTAGTCCTCCATTTTCCCAGCAGGCAAAGCACCTTACACTACAGACCACACATGCTCATGGTCCTCTGCATATTGTAGCATTAATGACAAAGCGGATGAGCATGGAAATGATAACACAGCAGCCCACTTAGCATGTAACAAGCTGTAACACTTGTTTAACATCAGATCTGCTGTTATGAACCAGTGATGAATGTACTTCATGGATATGCACCAGTGCACAAGCCAGAACCCAACAACAGTGAATGTACAACCCTGCCAGTCTAAAACGGGAGTTTTACAGATAGTATTAGAAGTCACATTGATCAAGAGGTCTCACTATAATACAGCTCTCAGTAAATATTTATCTTTATATTAATACATCTCAGTATGGTACACATGCGTATTCATACACACAATAACCTCTTACTGACTTTCACTTAGGGACCAAGTCATTTTCTGTGATTTAAAAAGAACAGTCATGACTTAGGCTGTTGTCCTTCATTAGCTACGAACCAGTTTAACACATATGTAGACTGTGTTTGGTGCTGCCTTTTTGTAGGCTCTTGTAATGCAATGAAAAACCTCAGTCCCTCACACCCTTTTTCCTTGTAAATGCCACTTAGAGACAAGACAAGATGAAATTATCTTTAATTTATACACATTTATAAACAAATATTTTAAATAAGAATGTAAATAGATGACTATATAATAGTCGTAATAGAGATATAATAGAGTATATGGAGAGAGTTAGAATGTGTGCGTTCAGTTCAGAGAGAAAGGGAGAGAAAAGTGGATAGTAAGATGCAGAGCAGGAAAAAAGATGGATATAAGGAAAGCTGATATTTGGACTCAGATTTTTTTCCCCCTTTTGACAGTACTCTCAGGTTCCCGTGGCAACAACCCTATTTTGCAGCAAACCCAGGGTTAGTATTCAAGCAAATGATGGGATGGACATTTGTTGTGGATGAAACACAGCAGGGGCAATGATACCCAAACTCAAGCGAAAAAACATTGCAGTTGTCTTTATAAAGGAGCTCACACTCAGTGCTGTGGCTGCAACCCCACCCTGCCTAAAAAGACAAAAGGACACTAAAGAAAAGGGAAAGCAAGGCAAAAAATGACCATGTATAATAAAAGTGGATGCACAGGGTCTCCCTGCCTGTTTCTAATCAGCAGTCAGACAGGAGTAGATGTAGTATAATGATCTTTCACTCATCATGTTTCAGTCTGGTAAAGGTCAAGATGACAGTGGTCCATAATATGTAACATAAACCCTCCTTGCTGTTGCTGGTTGGAGCAACTGTATTACGTTGTACATTTGCTGTTCCTCTGTACTTCAGTCTCAAATCTCACCATTTGTTCGAATAAGCACTTGTATTTCCTCTTTCTCACTGGACACTAGTCTAAGGCCAGACAGAGCTACCAGCTGCCCCCTGAGTTGGGCTTCAGTGCCAGTAAGACTTATTAATTGTCAGTCAATCTCTTTTATTATTGTTTGCATTTCACTCTATATATGTTATACAAAGTCACCCCTAACCGTTTACATTTTTCATGTACGTAACACACTTTCTGAAGGCTGTAATGGCACTGAGATGATGATGATGGTCATAATGTCTTACTTGGGGTGCTGTGAAGTTCTTGAGCAGAGACCTGCTGTGTGCGACTCAGGGAGCTAGCTGTGATCTCTTGTCCCTTTATTACCAGTGTCTTTTAGCCTTGTGCTCCTCACTCCTTTGCACCTAAGATGAGACCCATAACCATGATCACTGTGGATGTCAGTTCTATTTTTGTGAATGTTACTCACAATGTGTCAAAACCCTTCCCGTCTGTCCTAATATTGTAACGTTAAATTTACAAGACATAGGATTTTAAAAACAATAAATAAATAATTTAGTTAAAAATAAGTTTCATTATTGGGGTTTAATGTTTCTTTGCTGTGCTCTTCATTTATTTGTCAGTCTTTTATCCACTTTTTTCTTTACTTGTCTCCACTTTTGTCTTGTAAAGTCAGTGATCTTTTTTTTTTATTAAGGAAAGATTAGGAGAAGT
>NW_018128052.1:932138-939481 GCF_001952655.1 Monopterus albus | reverse complement strand
CCAATGGGATTCATTATATGTGGTTTTAAAAATGTAATAAATGGTTTTTTTTTTTTTTTTTTTTTGAAGTAGTTCATTGTCTCTTCTTTGAACCTGAATATTGTTTTCATGTTGATTATATAGTACATGATAATGGATTTTTGCATAGTGTTGACTAATCAGACAGACTAAAATCACTGATCTCATGTAATACTGTGCATATTGTATTTCTTTCATGCCTTTAACTTAGAACTGCAACGACCTATTGACAAAAACGTAATTGGCAGTAATTTTAATAATCAATTAAGTCATTTATCAGCAAACACAAACTAACCATTTTATGGATTTAGCTTCTCCAGTATGAGCATTTGCTGCTTTTCACTGTTATCTATCATACATTATATTTTTATTAACATGATCCTGGAAGTTCCTTCTTCACCATAGAATTTGACCTTAACCTATGGTCTATTTAAAAGCCTTTTTGGAGAGTTCTCAAACAGTATTTGTTTACTGTCAACCAAAAGGAAGTGCACCTGGCAAACACTAATGCAGTCTAATTTAACAGGGCTGCAGTAAAACAAAAAATTGAACAGTAGCCTATCGCCTACACGAAGGGACAATTTATTGCAGGACTGTTAGATGTCTGGCTGAGATAAAGCCAAAGTGATTAGAGAGCTATTCATTGTGTCAGTCTGCAGAGAAAGAAGGATGTTTGGATGCATGATTTGTGCGTGGATGTCCTCACAAACACTGGCAATACAAACGTGTGTGTGTGTTTTGACCCACTTTGTCCACCAGGACGGGGCCTCCTCCCACATGAAGCTGAGCCAGGAAACTGCGGTTGCCTAGCAAGTTTTACATCTACGGAGTAAAGTTTGAGGACGAGTAGGTCGACTGATGTTTATGCTGTAAACTACAAACTTAACATCGGCTATTTTAAAAGACATTTCTCCCGTCGAGGTCCAGAAGACAACACTGAAGGCACAAAATGTCGGTCGCAGGGCTTAAGAAGCAAATTTACAAAGCAACGCAGGTAAACTTCTTTGAAATTAGCTGCTTAGCTAACTGGCTAACATTCTTGTTCTTAATTGCGCTAGCTTTAAGTGGAAAATGTTGTAACGATAAAACATTGGTTCTTGGTTAATGTTAGAACGTTATATGTTCACCTTGTTTATAATATACTGCTAGTTATATCTTTAATAAACCCAACAGCTGAGTGTTGTCGCTCACAGGTAGGCATAGCGTTAAATCAACTTCAGATTAAATTAGCTAACGTCAGTGTAGAGTTAATCAGGAAGTTAAAGTCATTGACGTTTCAGTTAAATTTGATCTAACAGTCAGGTTAGCTATTACTCTTTGCTTCCATAATATGTGTATGTAACTTTAACTGTTGTGTATCTCACGCCAAGTAGGTAATCTGATGGCGTGTTTTCCTCATTAGTCACTCAGCTGTTTGCTAACACCTTCTTGCTTAAGTGACGCGCATGTTGATTATCTCTAACCTTTTGCATTATAGTTTACAGAACACGTGTCTTAAGAATGTATAGTATGTAAGTTTCTTGCTATACTTTGTGTGATAAATGCATCATGCATGCAAAACAAACGCCAGTGACTTGATGCAATGTCACTAAATTGTCATGTCAGCATTGTTGGATTTCTTCAGGCAGATTTGTTTTGTGCTTCCAATTTTCAAATGATAGTCTTGAAATAGCACTGTTGACTTTTTAGGCAGTGAAAAGTTCAGCTAGACATGGCCTGTGGGTTTACACTGGTCCTTTCTCTGACTTTTGTGATATGTGACAGTTCCTTGCTCAGTGGGTGTGTATCATGGGTAAGGAATTCTACTTATGTGAATACTCTGCCCAAACCAGCTTCTAGTTCTTCAGTAAACCAGTGAACACATCTGATTAGTATGTTGACAATACAAAACAAACAAACAAACAAAAAGCACACACACAAATGAATGTACAGAGATCTTACTATATTCCATACTGGCATTTGGAAAACCTAAGCAGTGCAGGTGGGTTACAAAGACCACAGTACAGTGGTACTGCCCAGCTCTACTACACATCTTAACTACTAGGACAAACAGTATTGCTGGAAACACAGAGGACCTATAATGAACATCCTGCTCTCTAAGCATGAGCCTGGCCAATTAGTGTTGCATCTGGCCATACAGGCAGTTCAAGAAAACAGGACTGAAGAAGATAATCAACTGTGTAAGTATGTTCCCCAGTAGGGTTCATGTGTTACCACCTTAAAAATACTTAATTAAATCAGTGATTAAACAGTAGCAGTAGTAAGCTGATAAGAATGCATGCATTATGCACATAGTGTTTTATCACTGTGCACCATTGTTTTAGTCCAAATCATGTTATGCATCTTTTTTTTTGTCATTGATCAGCAAGTCTAGACACAGATACTTCACCTTCAGAACAACCTTTTACCAAATCTGCCTCCTGTGTCAAATGTTATGAATCTGTAGCTTTCAGGGAGTTTAAGAAACAAATGTCATGACTAATTTATGACTAAATACTATATTGCTAAAACCTCATAAAAAAAGTCCATATATTGCATACCTAGGGATGAGCAGGATTATTAGTTGTATACTTCAATAGGCCACATTTTCATATCTGGTGCCAAGAGATTCATTATTTGCAGTTAAAGTGCTGAATATTAGACTCATTAATTAGGGAACGTGTGGGGTTAATTATATCCCATGTACCAGTTGGCAACAAGAGCGTAGGGCATTTTCAGAGCCACTGAGTGTTTCTTACGCTCTGGTCTACAAACTAGAGAGATAGATTGATCCATCTGGTCATAGTTTTGTGTGCAATGTGATGCAGACAGCTGCACAGAGTTGAATCAAATACGAAAGCATGCACACACACACACACACACACACACACTGAGAGTTGTTTGGCCTGCCAGACAAGTGCACAAGAGAGATAGATTATATAGATTGTTTTGCTCTGGATGAGAAATGGAGAATGTATGTGCCATGTGTGCATGAGAGCAAAAATGATGTTAGCATATGTGTTTAGTAAGTATCCATGGATGTGGTTGTGGTGTAGGAAACTGCAGTGCGAGTATTGAACTGATGGAAAAAAAGGACAACCCTTTTGTAAAATTCCTTAAGGACTGAGGCAAAAGTCTAGTTTGCAGAACTCATTCCCTCATGAAGAGTTGAGGAGTTGGAGAATGTGTTAACCAGGCCTGGAAAGAAGAAAATGCTGCAAGATGTTACATATTTATTAAAGTTTGGTAACAGACAACGTGGAGGTTTTAATAAGCCCTATTTGACAACAGGGTCCTGCCTTGTGGAAGTGACTTTGAGCCTCTGATCCCCTCTCAGCTCCAGAAAATCAGATCTGGTCTGGCTGTGGGGTTGGATAAGTGGAAAAGAGAAGATGCATAACAAACATATTTATAATGGTGTCAATATAAACTGACCAAGTACAGGATGTCAAGTTTGTGAAGCTAGAGCACAAAAAAAAGTGTAATTGTGTAAGTAATCCTTCATGAGGAGCAGTAAACATGTTGGGTTCAGTCAGCTTCATTATTATGTGTGTTTTGTGGTTACAGATGATGAGTGAGAAGGTTGGAGGTGCAGAGGGAACCAAATTGGATGAAGACTTCAAGGATCTTGAAAGGGTACTACTTGCATTTGCAGATTATACCCATAGGTCATTCATTGAGTAAGAACATTTCATGTGTTGTACTGTGGAACAGTTTTACCCAGGTTTCTTTCACAAATATAAATAGTGAGTGTCAAAGGCATACAGCTCAGTATTTTCTTTTAATTAATGCCTCTCACTAACTTGTATCATCAGAGAGCTGATATTACCAGCAAAGCTGTTTTGGAAGTCCTCAATAAAACATCAGAGTACCTCCAGCCCAACCCAACGTCAAGAGCGAAGCTGTCCATGCTCAATACTGTGTCCAAAATCCGTGGACAGGTGAACAGTCCAGGCTACCCCCAGCCTGAGGGCCTCCTGGGGGAGTGTATGACCAAGTATGGACGGGATATGGGAGAGGACACCAACTTCGGTAAGCACTGTGGAGTCAGTTAGAGAATGACTAGAGTAGAAGAGATATGGACCTAATTGTGTATGTTGGGGGAAACCATGGAGCGAGTAGAGATCAGAATATGGTAGTGTGGGTGTGAGATTATTTGTCTAGGAGGTGTCCATGAATTCACATGTAATTGTTCTTGTTTTAGCCTTCCCTACTAAAGAGTAAATTGTTTATTATTAGCATGTCTCACAGTGTCCCACACTCCCTAAAGCTGATTTGTTTAATGCATGTATGTCTTCTGCAGGTGGGGCTCTTATAGACATAGGGGAAACAATGAAAAGGCTGGCAGAGGTCAAGGACTCTCTGGATATTGATGTGAAGCAGAACTTTATTGACCCACTGCAGGCAGTCGCTGAAAAGGATATCAAAGACATTCAGGTAGAATCAAAGAGGTTGAATGCTTCTGCACATACATGTCAAGCGTTGACTAATGAGCAGCAGTGGTTTGATTGAAAGACTATTACAGTCCAGATGCATAATAGCAGATTCATAAACAAGTGAAAATACTTTGATATTCATATAATAGTATAAGTCTGAAACCTCATGCCCCCAGACCTTTCACAGTTTCACCCTATTGTCACTCTTTCTCCCCTACAGTACCACCTGAAGAAACTGGAGGGCCGCCGTCTGGACTATGATTATAAAAAGAAACGTCAAGGTAAAATCCAAGATGAAGAGATCAGACAGGCCCTGGAGAAGTTCCACGAGTCCAAAGAGATGGCTGAGAGCTCTATGCACAACCTGCTGGAAACAGATGTGAGTAGCATGTAGACTAAACTTGATTGACTTTGCACTGATAAAGGCCCACTGAAACCTGCTGGACTTGTTTTTGTAACAGTATCGGTTTACCTGGTGTAGATTGACAACTGCTGGTAAACTTGTGATTGTTAATAAAGATTTTTACTAATATTCAGGTAAGTAATATAACCCTTGTTATATTACTTACCTTATATTGTTTCATATATATACATGAAACATGCCTCTGCATTAATGTTAGGGAAATTGTCCTTGTCATTGTGCAAGGTGAAACATACACAGAAAGCAGCGTACATATTGAAAACTAAAGACACAACTATATAATATATATAATTTGAGTTTTTGGTGCCGCAATGAGTCTAAACAAATAAATTTCCCATCTGATTCAATTAATGCCGGTGCAAATTCTGCATAACTTTATTAAATGCTGGGAATGATTAGTAGATTTCACAGAAGGCAAAAGTTTAATAAGACTGTCTAGTTTTCTCTCGGGAGCCAAGCTGTAGCAGTACTTCAGGCTGTAAGATTAAGGGCCAGCTGTGAAAACCTCATGGTGGCCAAGATATCCTGTGTTTGCCAAGACTGTGAGACACAAGTTAAGTTAAAAACTGTCTTCAGTATGTTGACGAACTGTGACGAATCAGATGCAGTTATTGCAGATGCAGCCTTTAAGGCTGAAGCAGATGTTTGAATAAACAACATTAGAGCTAGATGAAAACATGGAAGACAAACTACCTCAGCAATTGTTGTTAATGTGCCTGCAGGATATGTGCTAACATTTTTCTGGCTAGTATATCTTTGTGACTTCATGAATTAGAAATGTGCATGTTGCCTGCTGCTCACACTTGCAGAACACTTGTCAACATCTTTATAGACAACATGTGTCAGCTGACCAACCCCCCGCCCCCGCCCCACACACACACATACACACACACACACACAAAGTGACCTCCAGTAATGTGAGCTTGTCAAACCTGTTTTGTTTAGCATTTACTGTTTTCACACTGTATTGTATCTGCCCTAACGAGGTGTTTCAGAGCTTTTGCGGCAGACCATACTATAATGATAAACAAAGGGGACTGAGGACAGGTGGGAATGCAGTTAACCAGGAAAGAATTCACTGAGGGACCAGAGCCATTTCTGTGTTTGGTCTCAGCCTAAAATAGTTTTTATGCACATGTAGGTGGAGCAGGTGAGTCAGCTGTCATCTCTTGTGGAGTCTCTGCTGCAGTACCACAGACAGGCCTCGCAGGTCCTGGAGGAGCTTTCTGAAAAAGTGAGAGAAAGGTCAGCAACCATGACTGTTTGTGGAAGACGACAAGCTTCTTGTATGTTCGTGAATAGAGATGATTCATCCTTACCATTTTTTCTCTTTCCCATTTGATTACAAGTGATGAATGTCAAGTAGCAGCTGATGCTCTATTGTGTGCAGGGTGAATGACGCTCAGAATCGCCCAAGGCGTAAATACACACCCAAACCCAGACCATCCGTTGAGTATGAGCACACAGAACAGTCCAATGGCGGATACTCACCAACTGCGACCAGCGCTGCTGTGTACTCTACAGGTAAATTTACTTCTGTATGTTTTGTGAGAGTCGTGTGAGTGTCCTTAAACATCCCTATGTGTGCAAAACCTACTCCCAAGAAGGCATGCATGCAAGTCAGTGTTATTCCCAAGACTGACATGTCTTCTCTTTTGCAACATTAACCAGTCCCAGCACATTTTCGTGGTCGACCATCCCAAAGACAGTCCGTCAAGAGCAGACCGCGTGAGTGGACAGATGAAGACAATGTGTCACTTCCTCAGAACTAGAAAATGCCATTACTTTCACTCACACTCAGCTATTTCACTAACATTATTGAATGGTGTTTGTTGAGTCTACTGTGTCGGGTCCCCAGAAGAAAGAGGCTTGTCAGAGTGTGAATGTTACTCTGTCTGACCAAGGCTGCAGAGACATACAAACCTCAACAAATGATTCTTTATTGTGGTATTTTAATAAGGTTGTCAACCAAATCTAAAATGCTGAAAAGATAGTTTTTACATGGCAGCTACTGTTTTGTTGAATTGTATGTGTCTGACAGCCTGCATAACCCGGGTTGCAAGCGAGAGCAGACGTCTTTACTGCTCCTCTTGTCTGTTCTACGATTTTTCACATCTTCTACATTTTCAAGTCTTTGAACAAATTCTACAACTATTAAAATGCCTCCAAGAGGGAAAAGAGCTAATAAATCAGAAGCGAACAAGGATGTTGAAGCAGAAGGGGATTATATTTCAGCGGCGCAAGTAACAGAGATGTTGAGTCAGCAGAAGCAGATGTACACCGCACTGTTGAGCCAACAACAAGACAACTTCAAAGGTTTTGTGCAACTACTTATGGAGACAAATAACAAGAGACTCGACGACATGACCAGAGAAATACAGGAGATAAAAACAAGTTTGCAGTTTACCCAGCGAGATGTGGATGTGATTATAGCAGCCATGGGTGAACAGAAAATACAAACCAAGGAAACAAGGGATGATGTCTACAAA
>NW_018128052.1:909375-923496 GCF_001952655.1 Monopterus albus | reverse complement strand
GAGAAGAAGGGAGTTGATGCCGAGGTTAAGGGAGGCCAGGGCGAGGGCAGACATTGCATTCCTACGGTATGACCGACTACTGACCCGACCTCGGAACCAGAATCCAGGACCCATGGCGAGCACGCCGAGGACCAGTATGCCGAGACAAGGAGAGTATGAAGGGTTCGCTGGACCCTCAGCTGTATGAAGAAACACGCAGGTATATTGATATCTGCGAGGGCAGATGAGCGTTGGAATTAACAATTAGCAGGAACCAACAACAAGTATGACCCACGTACGGAATGAGGCAAGTGATTTGCTACAGAGGTTGATAGTTTTTGAGGGATTGGATCAGGAACTGAACACAATTGAAGACACTGAACAACATTATCATGAATCGGACGATGACTTTGACCCTGAAAAAAACTTTTTTAAGAACTCTGAAATGAATTGATTGATGAATTTGCAGTTTATCCTTTAATATTTCCTTCACCTTACATTCCGCTTCCGTCCAGCTTTCTCCAGCTGACTCCTTGATTCCCTCGAAGATCTAGTTTTTTCGCTTGGACTGTACTTCCAAATGCTCCATTTTATCCGTTATGGCTATTAGACTCTCACAAGTTTTGTAGACATCATCCCTTGTTTCCTTGGTTTGTATTTTCTGTTCACCCATGGCTGCTTTAATCACATCCACATCTCGCTGGGTAAACTGCAAACTCGTTTTTATCTCCTGTATTTCTCTGGTCATGTCATCGAGTCTCTTGTTATTTGTCTCCATAAGTAGTTGCACAAAACCTTTGAAGTTGTCTTGTTGTTGGCTCAACAGTGCGGTGTACATCTGCTTTTGCTGACTCAACATCTCTGTTACTTGCGCCGCTGAAATATAATCCTCTTCTGCTTCAACATCCTCGTTTGCTTCTGATTTATTAGCTCTTTTCCCTCTTGGAGGCATTTTAATAGTTGTAGAATTTGTTCAAAGACTTGAAAATGTAGAAGATGTGAAAAATTGTAGAACAGACAAGAGGAGCAGTAAAGACGTCTGCTGCTGATTAACCAGATGGAACATTGTGGGTGTGGTGTATGAATGTTAACACTTTGTAAAATTTTTTTAGTATATTACTTGTGTGGTGTAGAGGATAATTATTTATGTAGAAATATTGCTTAGGACTTAAAAGTTGTAAGATGATGTCATGGGGTAGGACTGGATAAGTCTGACTTCTTCCTACTCCATTCAAGCATGTACTAGGTATAAGCAAATTGATATTGGATTAGCATTTGTTGGATATGTGTAAAATTATGTGTGTTGACATATCAACTGTCTTTACATGCTTGAAAGAATCAATCAAATCAAAAATCAAATCAATGACTGATGAAACTTCTGAATCTCAAGAAATGTCACTCTATGGGTTATTTTACAGATATAGCAATCTTGAACATGGCCATTATGGTTGAAACGAAATAGCTTTGCTGTGTAACACATCAGTATATTGATTTGATCTTGAGCTTCAGAAGGATTGTCCCACATCACAATGATGCTTAACTGACAGTATAAACCTCTCCTCTGTTTTCATGACTTTAGATTTTTGGTCTATTCCAGTGTCCTACTGGAAAACATAATGGTGACACACTGCCTCTAAAGCAGTCATTTTAAAGGGTCGAAGGGAAATTGTCCAATTTTCTTTTCACAGAATGACTGTATTTGACTTTTCTCCCTCCTGTGACTCTTTCTGCAGGTGAGCCATGCTGTAAAGCCCTGTATGACTTTGAGCCAGAAAACGACGGCGAGCTGGGCTTCCACGAGGGTGACATCATCACCTTGGACAGTCAAATCGATGAGAACTGGTTCCAGGGAACACTTCGTGGAAAGTCCGGATACTTTCCCAACAACTATGTTGAGGTGATGGTGCCTCTGCCGCACTGAAAACTGCAAGGCCAGAGGGCGGATAGTTCAGGATTATCAACTCTCAGTAACCAAAACAGCTTTTCTTGTAATTAAAAGGTAAACGTCTCAGGACATGGGCCTACATTTTTGTATCTAAGAGCTTTTTAAACCTAAATTTAATGGAGTTTTACAAGCAACGAGGACAGAGGATGATCAATCAGAAAAATTATGGCACAATGTTTGGGTGCATTTACCATATCCTGAATTTTTATGTTAGGTCTTTGTGCACCTGTGCACTTTGTACACTAGATCATCATCACCTGGACTGATGAAGAATCATCTGTAATAAGATCCAACAGTATGCACAGACATAATGAAGTGAAACTGTTCTCATATTCTGTGATATTCACAATGTAACATTTCTTGTTCTTTGTGTTGTTCACATCGGTACAACGCAGGCATGCGTACATGTATTCTTTTTAGCAGTTTAATACACTCCCAGTTTTCAGCTCTGTGCCTTCAGGCTTTAGTATTGTGTCATCATGGACACGTTGGAGTCAACATGGAGGACTGGCTATGTAGGTACTGTTGTCTAACACCATCCTCCGCTGCCATCTGGTGGTGCTACAGATTTGGAATTGGTTTGAATCTCTCACCAAACACTTGGAGCCAGTCAAAAGATAATAATGACTGACTGTTGTTGTTGTTGTTGTTGTTGTTAACTGCGCTTTAATTGCAGTTTGTCAAGCATTAACTAAGCTGATTCGTGACCAAAAAGTTGTTTTAGAGTACATTTCTAAAGGGCCTTAAGGCTCCATAAATGCACTTCCTTTTATTACATTTATTGTAGTTCTCATGGTGTTAGTTTACCTACAGCTCTTCCATTGTTTTTCAATGGACTGTGCCTTCTTGTCTCTTAGAGCTAACACCAGAGAAAGGTTGAACAAATCCTCAAATTGCATTAGGTTGATATTTGTCATTAAAAAGATGTATTCCATACAGCCTGATGCACACAATGCTGGAGCATTAAGTTCAATATTTGAGATGCAAAAATGTTCTCTTGCCTTTTTGTTTACTTCACAAAAACAGGCTTTTGTTTCCATTAAAGCACAGCTCACAAAAATGCACTACGATATATCCCCGCTCCAAATACAGCAATACACAAAGCCATAAGCTATTTTCTCAGCCTCTATTGATACTGCTGGCAGTGTCACACTGTTTTGTGGGATTTAACCCAATTGTTTGTCAATGAATTCCCAGTCTGATTTGTTTTTCCCCTTCAACACTTGGCTTTAGTGCTTTAACCTTTAATTTGAAGCATGGAAATTAATCTGATCTGTATTGGGTGTTCTGTACCTGTCTCAGTTTCCAAGCTGAAACTGTGTACCAGACGTGAGAGAAAATGCCACAGCCTTAACCAATAATGAGGAAGTTTTGTACACAATGGCTGGTTTCAGTTTCAATTAAGCCTGATACAGGCAGTCTACGAGTTGTGAGGGTTTGTACTGTTCGCTAAAATTTCATCTTTCTTCTTTTGTCGTGATCCCCTTGTTAGACCGCCCTCCGCCCCACTCATCTCTCCCATCTCTATTTAGACTGGGAGTGGAACGGACAGGTCTTTTCAGCAGAGAGGGACACCCAGCAGTGGATTATGCCCTCCCTCCCCCCTCTGGTCTTTAGCTACCACCTGCCCCTGTGTACCCCTACCCCCTTTCTCATTATCTGCCCCATGCCAATCCCATGGTGCCTCTGGAGCTCAGTCTCCTGGTCCACCCCTAAATAGTCTCCTTATTGTTATCATAGTATATGCCTGTTAATGTTATGTTTGCATGTCTCCTATGTTATTCATCTTGTGTATATAAGGCCAGAAGGCTTTGACTGTGCTGAGTAACAAACTGTGTGGTTCAGGTGTGGGTTATATGCCTCATTACACTAAATCAAAAGCCCCGAGTTTCAGGAGGGAAAGGAGGGTCAGGGGATCAGGTTGAGCTGTTATGCAGCTGTATAATGGTGGTGATGAGTAATGTTGTGGAGCAAAAGGCTGAGATCAATTTTTGAAATAGTTGTCTGAATGCTGCTGCTGACATTTATTACAATGCTACATTCTGTGATGGCTTGTATTGTATCCATACCCATAGGTTTCCCAACCTGATAATATTAATAAATTGAATATTATCAGCCTTTAGAGCATTATTTGATTATGCACGTTATCTTAATGACACATTTCGTGTCAAATGTAACTGCTTTGCAAGTGTCTTCATTACAGCTTCTATCTTATGTAGTGCCTTATTTTTGTAACAGCAACACTGGGGACACTAAAAGTGGGATTATCCTGGATTGCCTTTATAATATGTGTATTGTATATTTTTGTTATGTAAAAAGGGAATGGATGCTCTTCATTTGTCTTCAAATAAATGTATAAATGTTAAATAATTTGCTTTCCAGTGTTATTACGGACTGGTGTGGTCCTGCCACTGAATTGGTCTCTTTACATTTAACAGTTTTAATAAGGTTTACTGACGCCTTTTCACATGAAGCCCACCTGAGTCTTATTTAACTCCATCTATTGACAGTTGCGCCTTTTTCCCCTCAATAAACCTCTGTATTTTGGAGATGTATCGCCCAACCATCACGCTTTTAATCGTAACCTCCCGTGTGCATGACCCACCCCCTGACACACCAGGCTACACCAGCCAGCTGTTGGATTATTGCCACGGCACTGTCTCATCGGGGAAGGCGTGTCACTCCCCGAATTACTCAGCGCCCCTTTGTCCTCGGTCGTTGCCCAGCCAGCGACACCCATGGCGGCTGCACCCGTTAGGCAGCGCTCCGGGCCAGGAGGACCCCGGGCACAGCTCCCGCCGTGTTACTACGAAGGATACCTGGAGAAGCGAGGACCGAAAGAAAAGGTATGTTCACCCGCTGCAGATCAAGTGCCATGTTGGCTCAGCGCATGCTGTAGATAGCTGTGGTCAGTGTGTGTATACACCGGCTGATCTGATCCCCCCCTCGATTCCCAGAGAGCTGTCAGCTTCCTTATTGTTGGAATGGGTGAGGCTGTACACTGGTGCTAAATTTCACACAGCGGATCACAGACTGTAGCGCTGTTAAGTCTGGTTTTGCAGAACTGACAGGCATGTTGTGTATCCCAACGAAGGACGAACCCGCTTGGTGTCACAACGCTGCGTGCCGTTTCACTTACATCACGGGCGATTTAGAGCTGGATCCCTCATCTTAATACTGGGCGCCTAAATCATTAATACTATGTCCACCAAGTATTTGCATCTCCCATAATTCAGTGCTGAATGTGAGAAACGCCCTTGTTTTGACAGATGTTCTGGTCTCTCAGGTGCATTTCTAATATCTCAAATACATAGTTACAGTCAAACAATATTCCTCAAGGACTCTTCTGCATGTTGTTTATAAATATATATATATATATATATGGTGATAACTAAAGAATGGGATAGTCTGTTACCCTCCCCACCCCGGCTCCCCTCATCTCATTAGGCTCATTTTAATGCAGTACTTGTAATGTGAGCCTGGCTCAGGTGCAGGTTATTGCAGTGATCCATGGCCACACACTGACCACAGCTGAGGCTCACTCACTATCCATCTCTTGGGACAGGACATGTGAGAGTGATAAAAAGGGACATATCCATTTCACAAATGTGAAAAACAGCACAGCTGTTTCCACAATAGCGTATCCCTTTTTTTTCCCCCATCATATCCTTTTTTAGTCTGTTTATTTCCATGTTTCACAGGCATCGAGGCGACTGTGGACCTGTCTGTGTGGGAATTTTTTGTATTTCTTCAACAATGCCAAGGACACTCATGTAAGTTCTAGACTGTATTCATTTTGTTTGTTTTGCATCATTGTGTGTTGACATCGAAACATATTTGTGTGTGTTCCAGTACGTGGAGAAGCTGGATCTCAGTGGTTTTGTATCCCTGAAAGATGACTGCAGCCGGGACAGAAACCTGGAGGCAGCCAGACTCATCCTGCGCATGAAGGATGGAGAGACCAAACTTACAGTATAGCCACTCAACACACTCGCATACGCATGCATTAAAATGAACATGGTCTGCATGGTGTACAACTGCTCATGTCTTTTCCAGGCACCCAACTTAGAATCAAGGGAGCTGTGGAAAGGTTTCCTCTACTCCGTCACAGATGTAAATATTCATCTTTTGCACACCTGCTACACACGTCCCTGTTCCAGTGTCTCTCTCATGTGCTGTTTAGTAACAAATTCTGTCCAATCACAGCTGAACGTACCGTCCTGTCTCACACTGCTGCCGGGCCAGCTGCAGATGCTGAAAGAGGTGGTCGACAAAGAAAGGTCCAGACGAAGAACTCGCACTCCCACACGTGCTCCTCCTTCACCTCTCTCTGTGCCTTTAGTAGGAGAGATCCCGCCGTGAGTTATCTTCTGTGTTATGTGGACAGGCTGTAGCTGTACAACCACAACGGAGTGCATCACTTTGCTGATACATGTGTGTGTGTGTGTGTGGTGTGCAGCTGTTTTCGACCAGTGTCGCGAACCGAAGCTGAAGTCCTTTTAGAGAGACACCCAGACTGCGGCAACATGTTGCTCCGTCCAGGCAGAGATGGATGCTCACTGGCCGTCACTACTCGACAAGACCTCAATGGGTAAACACCTGCAGAACATCTGGACACCACAGCTGCAAATATCAGTGCAAGCTCTATATATATTGTTTGTCTTTTTCTGCTCTAGGTCAGTGTTCAGACATTACCGTGTGACTCAAAGGGACCAAGGTGGTTATGTCATTGATGTAGAAAATCCTGTAAGTGTATAATAGTCACAGATACATTTCACATGTCATGACATTTTAGAAGCTGATCTATAAAATTGTCTAAGCTCCTATTATAATTCACTTATTAATACATTATATTCAGTTTAAACATTATATACTGATTCTGTTTTTACAGGTAAAACTGTGGGTTAGGGATCTGTTTATCACTTTTTCTCTTGTTAGCAGTATTTTAATTCAGGGTATCTGATCATACTATGTGCCAGTCAGATACCAGTGCCATGTTTTCACAAATTTAGCATTTGTATGCTACACTCGTTAGAATCATTTTAAAGTATTCGTTTCTCTGTCTTCTTTGCTGTCAGATAAGAACACCATTTTAGAAGTGAGTACTTGTCACCAAGCTTTGTGAATTTTCAGGATTTTTAGGGATGTGGCAACAACTCAGCACACACTTGTGAAGACTGAAAAAAAAGAAACTGAAGTCGAGTTACGTTTTGAGATGACAGCAATCCAAAGTGTGTGTACGCAAACACCGTTTGCAAAAAAGCAGCTTTAGGCATATAATCCAACAGGTTTCCTCTTCCAGATTCCCTGTGCAACGCTTCATGAGGTCATTGACGCGCTGGTAGAAAAGACAGCAGGAACTCTTCAACCATTCCTACTGGAGGAGCCGTATGAGGAGAATATCAGTGAGGCAGACTTTTCTTTGTCTACTAATGCCATTTTTGTAAGCCTTACAAGTAATTTATGAGTCCAACCTCATATGTTTTTTTTGGCATCAGCATATGTTTCTGCGAATGATGAAAATGGGGAGAGGATCCTCCACACTGCCCCTTCTAGCCCCCTACCAAAGCCCCCTGCCCTACCTCCTAAACAAGGTTTGCCTCTTTCGCCTCAGTCACATTTACAGTGACAGAGACAGACAGCAGTAATGATCACTGCTTTCATTGTGGTGCAGATCGTTGGTCCAGTAGTCCCCTTTCCAGGTCTCCTGCCCCAGACCGCCGTATCCTAACTTCACCGGTGCCGGCCTCACCCACCAACCCGATGAGACGACTCATTCTCTCTCCTTCACCCCTCACACAGAGTGAGTAGAGCCCACCTGCTGCAGTCGGCCCTGTTAAATTCTGTTTCATCTTAAAGTACATCTTGTGTTTTTCCACAGCGCTCAATGAGGAGCTCAAAATTAAGCTGGAGAAGAGGCGAGCCAGTCAAGAGTGACTTACTCGTAAGGAACAACGTCCTGTCACAGCATACTTGATCTTCAGTGCCAAACCCCTTTCTCACCGCAGCTATCTGCTCATCCTGTGCCTTCTAGGTGGAAGACAAGGGATTACAAATACTGCCACTTTCTTTTAGCAAGCTTCAGTGTGTTCTGGGTTTGGGTTTTGGTCTGTTTATACTTTTTGGATCTGACATGAGTATAAATGGACTCTAATTAGCTTCTAAAGAGCAAGAGCAAGGTTGTGAAACCGTGAAAAAGATTCATATAACCTTACAAAATACTGCCTTCCATGTTTGGGTAATGATCCAGTAGTGCTTTGTCCACATGCATAAAGCTGTTTACAGACTGCGACACAACAAATGATTTTCATTCAGAATACAGTTCACAAGAATCAATGTGACTGGCCTATCTGAGAGGCGCTAACACCAGCAGACCACCAGCTGAGCCTGATGTTTTCCTGTCTGAGCCAATGTCTGTGTGCCAAGCTGCTAATGTTTCTACTGCCAGACTGGAGAACAAACAAATCCCAGGCTACCAAGATCAGCACCAGAATGAAGACCTGAGACACTTCTCTGAAAGTAAAATAAGCCAGACAGGCTCAGGTTTCAGTTCAGTAATTCTCCCTCATCAGCTCATAACATGTAACATAACTTACTCAAGCTGAAACCTGTCTCTGCCTGCTGCTCTGAGTGCTATTTGTGAGCGATAAGCAACCATTAATATACTGTTGATACAATGACACTGCTGTGGCCCGTTTACCACTCAACTTTAACTGTACTGTTGGTGCTTATTTAAAAATGTATCCTTATTCTCTGCTACTGTGTACGTGCTACTGATCTGCCTGGAAATTCCAGGTGTTTCTGTTCCTCTTCAAGGAAATCCATTTGCTGTATTCATGTGTGAAGGTGCCCTCTAGTGGAATGGCTGTTGACTAAGGAGATAGACATGTTGTCAGGACACAGTCTGTGGGTATTAATGCAAGTACCAGGGCAACCCTGTTATGTTGCAGACTGAACCTAGTAAAGACTTTAACTGTTCGCAGGATTACACCACGCCCTACCTCTCTACCTTCAGTTAACAAAATCATATTTTTTATTACAGATCTGGTGTTTAAACAGTTACAACCCGTTCTTCTACATGGGAAACTAATTTTTGCCATTGCTGTCAATTGGCCAATCCTTGCAGATTTGAAGTGTCTGAGTATTAGTAGCAAACTGCGATCGACTGACTCATAAATGTCTTCTTACAATTAACAGTTTCTTGTATGTTTATACATGATGTGTCTACTTAACCACTATTAGAGAAGAGTGTTTGTTAGATATGTGAGGGCATTAAAATTGTTTTGCATGGATCCTAGTTGTTCCTTGCTGTGAAATAATAGGTGTTGCTTTCTCATAAAGACTGTTTCCCTTTTTAAATGCCAGGAAACAGCTTCCTGAGGAAATTGCACAATACTGGGGTGATTAAATATCATGACTGGATTATTAGACATAATACTGAACAATCTGTTTTTGAGGTGATCCATACGTCAAAACATGTTTTTGGAAATGTTTGTCATTTTTTATTTATTTATTACAAGTTAAAAAGGAATGAAAAGTGTCCTCACTATGGGTGAAAAATCACTCTTCTCTTCCTAAGGGTATTTCCTCAATTAACTCGCACCAATATTAGGTTAGTTATACACATGTATTGCATGAACCCACCACATACATAAAGGGATGTAATAGACCGCTAGAGGTAGCTGAAACAAAGGAAGCAGTAAATACTGGTGGTGTATACCAGAAGCACATATTGTTTTATTATATTTTACTGTTCAGCATGTAGGGGGTTGTATTGCTAGTTTTTATATTACATCAGTTTAGATAATCATCTGTAATATCACAAACAAATCCTCAGCTCTCCTCATGGTATTAGTGATGTGTTTTTCTGTGTCAAAACATACAAATGCTTAAATTCTAACAAGAAAAACTTGGATTATGTTACCACAAAATGTTATGCAGAACAGAAAGCAGTAAAATGAACCTTTAAAAATTTGTGGACACAAAAACATCAGGCTACCTTTGGTGGCCACAGGTGAACTGAGCCTACATGTGGGTCTCATCTTACCTCATTTATCCAATTTGAAACATCTGCACCAATGCACATCTTTCATTTGTAAATCTGTAATCATCTGTAAATTTGAAAAGTGGAGACGACCAATCTGCCCCTTTTCCCCCTGTGTGTTTCCGTTCTTTTGTTTTATAGTTCTAGCCTACATATCAGTACTGTGGGCTGGTTTATTTCACTCCTGTTTGGAAATGTGGGCCGTGACAACCCGTGAACACACGCCAGCTGCTGTTATCTCTCACCTCGAGTCAGCTGTACGGGAGAGGCTCACAGAAACAATGAAAACTAAACAGACCAGAGATCAGCGCCCTTCACCGCCTCCAAGACACACTTGAGGAGGTTATTAGAAAAAAGCCCTGCGGGCCTTTCAGATCCTTTTACCGCGGAGAGTGAGCGCCCTGTTCGTTACAGTATGGGATGACCGCTGTGTGCTTGAGGGGACACGGACAGACACGGACTATTTGGACGGGCATTCAAGTGGTTTTCTGAAAAGGAATCCTGGCGAGTGTATTGTAGGCTACGTACGTTACATACAAACCCAAAGGAAGTTGCGAGCGAAGACTACGTCAGGTTGTGCATCAGTTGGAGTGGCGCTCAATGATTTCTAAACACCATTCACGACCTGGCTGTACCAGCAGCCTGCTGCTAGACGAAGAGGCAGTGGTTGAGAAATAGTACTTAAACAGGTGTTGAGAATATTTTAAGGAAGCCACCGCACTTTTGGGCGTGTCCGTGCGCAGGTAAGTGATTAACTTGTAGTATTTGTTGACGGCTAGCATGCGGGAGTTTGTGAACTTTGCTGGCGCCTTTGTGTCAAGTTTTGGGCAAGTATGAGCTTAATTACATGGAGTAAAATAAATTGTTACGAAAGCAGCTGACTAGCTTACTCGTTGTTTATTTTTCCTAACTCAGAAACTGGTTTTAGACTAGTTTTGACGCTTCCAGTCGACGTCTTATTTTAACTACGGGTCGTTTGGCGCACATACGTGAAAGCCCACGGGCAGTGTGTGTTGTGCTTATAGGCTATGTGTGCGGATGAAAAGCAGGCTTTGGCCCCGGGCCAAATATGTAAAACATTTTATCGGAGGTGCATTCTCTGGCATGCTGCAGCTCATCACAAAGCCTAAACCAAAACCAAAGGCACAGCACACTTCTCTTGCGAAAGACACATCTACAGTACACACTCACTCGGCAGGTTGTAACACTGCAAGACACAATCACCGGAAACAAAGGCTGTTGTAGTTGCAGCGAGGTAATTAACAAGTCCAGGCTTTTACCTCTTAAGAGGTAATGGTGAGTCAAACTAGCACGTTTCCTGTCAGTGTTTGTGTGAAACAAACTTTGTGCAAGAGCTCCTCTTTCCTCTACAGCAGACGTTGGCACTCTGTGGGAATCTCTCATTATGTGCTTGTGTTTGGTGCTGGAGGAGAGCTGAGGTTGACATCCCTGCACCCTGCTGAATGCCTTTCATGGCCCTGCATTAACATCACTATGCCACTGACAGAATTACTGCCGTGCTGACTTCAGTTCACTCTGCCCTTTCTGGTCGTTCGGCTTCTTTTCTTTCACTTTGTTTCTAACCCATCTGAAATGCTTCTCATTTCATCGCGTTTGCTGTCCTGTTTGGTGTTTTACTGTACATGTTCTGAGCTGTTTGGCTGTCGGGTCTTATATTTGGGGAATTCATTGTGATATCCATACAACCTTGTCTCTTTCAGCCCTCCCCGGCTTTGTTTCTTTGGTCTGTGCCGTCTGTCTCACCATGGACACCCTGCCGTGCAGTGAAAGGGCCAGCGCCTCTCAGTCAGCACAGATATCATCACGTCAGAGGTGCCACTTGCTGTCTTTAACCCTGTGTCACTGACTGTTAGGGGAAACGGTAAAGTGTAAATTCCTCCAACCTTGACCAAAGGAGCCATGCGTCCACTGCTGTCCCTCGGCGTCTTGTGGCTGCTGCCCCTGGCCTCGATAATGGTGGACCACTCACCACTGGACTGTGCTCCCCGCAGATCTGTGCCCTATCACAGTAAGTGTTGCCATCTGTCTTGTGTAACATTGACTTGTGTCAACTCCTGTTGGTTCACCTGGTTTAAGTTTGACTCACTGGGAAATGGTTTAATCACTGGGTTAATCACTCATGTGCTGTCTGTAGAGGACAACGCTCATCAGTTTCGTGAGGAGGGTGTGTTCAACTATTCCACCATGCTACTGAGAGAAGACCTCGACCTGCTGGTGCTGGGTGCCAGGGAGGCAGTGTACGCTCTTGACCTTAACAACATCTCCAAGAAACTTGCTTCAGTAAGAACAGTTTTTGTGCAGTTAACACCAGTGCTGTCCCCTTAATTGTTGGCTTTGGCATAATTTCTGAGTTTCTTATCAAAGATTTCTTTGCTCAGGGCTACCATTTTTTAAAGAACAAATGTGTGTATCAAGTCAGACAAACACTGTTCTGGAAAAAGCATCTTGTTTTTGGCGACTGTGGTTTGGTGGGTAGAGCAGTTGTCTCCCAACTGGAGGGTTGGAGGTTTGAATCTCGCTGCCTGCAGTCCATGTGTAGAAGTGTCCTTGGGCAAGACACTGAATCCCCTCCCCACTGTTGGTTAGAGCCATCATTTGAGTTGGCGCCGCAGATGGCTACCTCGGTTCTGTACCGGAAATAAATTCCTTGTGTGTAACATACTTGGCCAATAAACCACTAATAGTGCTGAAGTTGTAACATGAGGTGTGGTACAACAGAGCAGTAATGAATTGCTTTTTGTCACACAACATGCCACTATGGAAGTCTTCATTGGTAGTGTTACCGTATCTTAAGCAGTAACTAGTTTATCCTCGTATTGGCTCCCTGCTCATACAGGGCCGACTAGTAATGGAGAAATACTAAACGACAACAGTGACGTATGAAATGTGTGAGAACACATTGTAACTGATCTGTTAGTAACACTGATACCCTAACTAGCAGAGGATGGCTTTGCAAAAAGACACAATGTGTAAGGGCTGTGTGGTTTCTCAGCTCTCTGTTAGTAAGGGCTGTGTGGTTTCTCAGCTCTCTGTTACTACACACACAAAAACCACCAATTTACAATGCCACATTTACCTGCTTCCTTTAACTGGTAGTGTTGCATTTACTGAAAAGAAACACTTGAAGTGTGCAACTGCAATTGTTCTCATGCTTCTAGGTGAAATGGGAAGTGACGCGGCAGCAAATAACTGACTGTAAAAACAAAGGAAAAGATCCTGAGGTGGGTCCCTTGAGCTTGTGCAAATTACAAATAATTGTATTTTGAGCAGATTTATTGATTGCTTTTTAAAATGCATTAACAGATGGACTGCAAGAACTATATAAGGACCCTGCATAAGATGAAGGATAACAGGATGTATGTGTGTGGGACCAATGCTTTTGATCCAGTGTGTGATTACATGGTGAGACTGATAGAGCTATATCTCACACTGTACAAACTGATTTGCTGTATAGTTTTTTTTTTTCCTCCATAATTTTGGGACCAAATTGTGTGTGTGTGTGTAGTCGTATGCAGATGGAACGCTGAGTCTTGAGAAGAAAGGAGAGGATGGCAAGGGGAAGTGTCCATTTGATCCTTTCCAGAGATATGCCTCCATCATGGTTGGTGAGTAGCAATTCCACAGCATATAACAACTTGGAGAAGAAGGTTTAAAATAGCAAAGTGCAGTCAGTTGTATGTCTGTGTTTGCTGTCTTGTCTCAACAGATGATAACTTGTACTCAGCCACTTCAATGAACTTCCTGGGCTCTGAACCCATCATGTTGCGCAGCTCTCGTGTCCCCATACGCACAGAGTTCAAGAGTTCCTGGCTTAATGGTATGATGTAATGGGAAGGAGGGGTCACTGTGATAAGTTTAACTATTTCACCTTGTTGATTTGCTTAATAGCTGGATCAAAGCTGAAGTTTTTGCTCTGTTCTGCACCAGAGCCCAACTTTGTTTCCATGGCTCAGATGTCAGAAAGTGAGAAAAGCCAAGAGGGAGATGATGACAAGGTTTACCTGTTCTTCAGTGAGACAGCTGTGGAGTATGACTGCTACAACAAGCTGGTGGTCTCCCGTGTGGCTCGCGTCTGCAAGGTGATAGCTTGCATGCACATATTTGTCACTGCTCCGTTTCCCGACATAACAAT
>NW_018128052.1:894649-909332 GCF_001952655.1 Monopterus albus | reverse complement strand
TGACGATGGTTCCCCTTTGTCTTCATGAGTTTTCCATCTGACATTTTGGCATCATGGTGTTGGTCTGTGCCCACAGGGTGACCTTGGAGGTCTGAGGACTTTGCAGAAGAAGTGGACATCCTTCCTAAAGGCCAGACTGGACTGTCCAGTGCTGGAGCCCCAACTGCCATACATTATCCAGGATGCTTACCGATGGTGTGATCCCCAGCAGCAATGGAAGGACTGCTTGTTCTACGCCATCTTCACGCCGCAGTTGTACGTTTGAATTAACAGCCAAGTTTGTGTTGGAGGGAGCAGGGTGTCTTGGCTACTTGGCTCACATTTGCTGTGTGTGTTTTTGTGTTTCAGGGACACATTAAAGCTGTCTGCCGTGTGTGCGTACCGTGTGTCTGACATCAGCAGAGTGTTTGCAGAAGGGAAGTACAAATCCCCAGTCACCGTAGAAACCTCTTTTGTTAAGTGGGTGATGCACAGTGGCGATATCCCCGTCCCCCGCCCCGGAGCTGTGAGTCTGCCCACTATTTAGCATGTGTGCAGGAGACGACTCTCACAGGGAACGGCGATGTAAAAAAAAAAAAAAAAAAGTTACAAGTGGCCCAGCAGGAAACAGATTCTTTTTGTTCTCTGACTCCGTTGTTCTGTTTTCTCTTTCCTTCCCCTCTTTCCTTGCCAGTGTATAAACAATCAGGCTCGTAAACTGGGGATAACTCAGACTCTGGACCTCCCAGACCGGACCCTGCAGTTTATCAAAGATAAGCCCCTCATGGACCAAGCTATTCAGCCAATAGGAGAGAAGCCTCTGCTGGTGCGAAGGGGAGCCACATTTACAGGCATCGTAGTCAACCAAGTGCAGGCTGCGGATGGCGAGAAGCACCACGTGATGTTTATAGGCACAGGTGTGTTCTGGGTTGTGCTGAACACTTCCACATCCTGTATATGTTTCATGTTGCTGCTTTTGATAACAGTGTAATGATGCTTTTAAGGCTGTATGTTGCCAGAATGTTAAAGTTCTATGTCTTATATAAAAAGCGGAGGGCACTGTGCTGAAAGCTGTGAACTATGATGGAGAAATGTTCATCATAGAGGAAATACAAGTTTTCCAGCCTCCAAAGCCGATCAAGATTCTGAAAACTTCAAATGTCAAGGTAATTTAAAACTTTGCCATAGTCAAACTAATGGCTTATTTTAAATCATTATTATACGTATGTTCATGGTACATTATGGTAAAACGCATACATTAGTGTGGTGGATCTATTATGTACAGGGTCAGCTCTATGCAGGCTCAGACTATGGGGCAGCACAGATACCACTGGCCACCTGTGAGAGGTCCTTGTCCTGTGCAGACTGCGTTCTTGCCAGAGACCCATACTGTGGCTGGGACAAAGTTGTTGGCAAGTGTATTGTCCTCTCTAATTCACAAAGGTAAGCAGCAGTCCTAACATGTAGAGCAAGCAGTGTTGATATCAGACAGTACTATCCAAACTAAATGACTTCATTTTCTGCTTCAGAGAACTAATCCAAAGTGTGAAAGGAGGAGATGCTTCTCTTTGCCCAGATGCTGGTGAGCTACATTTTCCACTCCTTAACTGAGGTAGTCAATTCTCAAAATGAAAATACTTAGGTGAAGGACATTTTTGTTTTTAGATCCTGTTACACCCATGAACCGGTCTGTCTGGCTGGGTGCCAAACTGAATCTCAGTTGCCCTTCACCTTCTAACCTGGCAAAGACTATATGGGAACTGGACAACCGTCCTCTGTCAACTTCAGCTCGCCTTCAGCTACTACAAGATGGACTGATTATCTTCAATGCTTTAAACACAGATGCTGGACTGTACCGCTGTCTGTCAGTGGAGCACTCCAAAACTGCCACGTACACAACCACTGTAGCAAAGTACCAGGTCAGAGTAGCCCAAGCAGGCTCCGGCAAGAGCGGTGGGACAGTGTCTCCCCGGGTTCATGATGGCCCCTCTGTGGTTGGACTGCAGGTTGTAGTTGGGCTGCTTGTAGTTTCCTTTTTTGCCCTTGTGGCCTGGAACGTTTACAAAGGCCACTTACCTCTGCCCTGTGTAAAGAAAAATGGAGAACAATCCCAGGGGACCCAAAAGGAGAGGGGTCAGAACTCTGCTCTTATCTACCGAGAGACACCGAGGCCTGCGCTCGCAGAGGACAAACCCCTGGTCTCAGGAAGAGATGGCGGCAGCGGTAATAACAACCACACCAGAGGAGAAGCAGCAGTCAGTGTTGCAGAGGAGAATGAGCCAGAAGTTAACCTGCCATCTCTACAGTTCATTGATGATGAGTCAGAAATTTGAACACGACGGGCACATTGTTTGTTACTGAACGCTATTCACGCAGAGCAAATGAATTGGAATGCCCCAAACAAGAACTACTGGATTCATCTTCAAGTGGCTGAAACCACATGAGTGACCATGAACTGTTGAGACTAAATGAAAGTTGACACACTTGAATTTCTGTGTTTTGTTTTGCAATTTGTATGGACATTTTAAAGTTTGCTAGTTTCCTACTACTTGTTGTAAATTCCATTATAGTTACGTTGCAAGCACTGGTTTCATTTTCATAGCGAATGCACAGTACCTGAAATTGAGCCATTTCATATCTAACCACTAGTTGCAAAGATTTCAGCTGCACTGATTTAAACCATGTTTCTAAATGTGGCCAGCAGGGTTTGTTAGTTTCCTGTAAGACTGGACTTGACCTTGGAAAATGTCTCTTTCTGAAGACATACCAATTTTCGATGTTTGTTGTTTTAATTCCCTCTAAGTGTACAATCTATATTTGTGTTCACAACAGAAAACCATTAACCTGTGGCATATTGTAAAGGATAAAAACATGGGGGGGAGAATCTTTAATATGTGATTTTTCAAACTACATTAAAATTTCGTTTTAGAAAACCACAGGAACTTATTTGTAGCTTTAACAACCTGCTTTCCTGTGAGAGCAGAGCACATTTAACAGTTGAGTAAAGCACAGTGACTGTACAACCTAAATAAAACCCAGTGACTGGGCTCCTGGTCCGTGGTTTCTATCTCCTGTAGCGGTACCTCTTAAAGTGGAACCACAACTGGAAGATCCCATTGGCGAACTGACAGCGGAAGCCATGACGATGTGAGTACTCCCACTCCCTGTTTACAATCTTGAAGGCAATGTCCTCGTAGGGAGGGCCTGCGTGGAACCTTAAAATCCCAAAGTCCTTGTTGTCAGGACTGGGCTCGAGGAAATACTGCGGGGTGGAGCGTTTGTCAATTAAATCCGGGTAGAAGATGTTGAACTTGTAACCCTGGACAATCTTGGGTGGAGGGTTGTCAAAGTCATAATGTGTCTGGTTGTATTTGTTCCACTCGAAGCCTGTGTGGACCCTGTTGAAGAAGCGAGGTTTCCTGGGGCGGTATTTGTCTGCCCACAGGTACATCTTCCCCGCGACCGGGAACTCCACGCTGAATTGGGCTTCGTCATTGCCCATACCCTCTTTGGCACGACGTACAAAGGCATCCTCTGCACTCTCGTTGGCGTCACCTGACAAAATGTTAAAGAAGCAGCAGTGAAGCCATACATCTGTACCATATTCATAAGTTAACATTTTGTACACAAGATCATGAAGACTGGTCTGTGGACTTCCACTCAACTGTTTCTATAAAATGCTTTAAATATTTTCTACTGTTTAGTCTTACAATGTGAGCTATTTTTGTGACTCAAACTGTGTGTGTGTGTTCATCTCGTACCGGTGACTTGTAGCTGCCTGCGTGCTAACTGCAGTCTGTGAATGTCCTCCTCCAGTGTGGTTGTGTGTGTATCCAGCGGCAGCTCAGATGGCATGAGTAGCGTTGGGCTGTAGCGCCCAGAGTCGTACTCCGCCTGACTCTGCTGGATCAAATCCTCCTCAGTCAGCACAGCTTCCACCACTTCACCCTTCTTCTCTTCATCCTTCTCGTCCCCCTTTTCTCCTCCACCCTCCTGGTTTCCTGATGTGGATGGGCCTGCCTCCTCTACCTCATCATCTTGTTCTCTGTTATGTCTTGTGGTGGACAAAGAGGAAGACGGGCAGGGTTCTCCTGGTGTGGTCACCCTAGTTTGCTCTCCTGATTTCCTGCTGCTGTTAAAAAATATTTGGGGTTAATTTCATTAAGCAAGGAGTCAATGCATCCACAGGTTTACATATTTTTAAGCTTATACAACACAGAAGCAAGAATTAAAATAATGTTTAGTGAAATTAGAACCACATGTCACCATCACTAAAAATAGGCAGAGTAACAGTCACAAAGTCGCACTTTGAGGATGTGTGCAGTGTGTGGTTTCTGGGTAACTTACTCTTCTTCCTCGCTCCTTGGCTCCTCTTTGATGATGGGGAACAAAGGTTCACTTTCCACCCCCTGTTCCTGCTTCAGCTTGAACAGCTTCTGGCGCAGCACATCCTGGTGTCGCTCTCTCAACCTGGGACATAAAATTGTAGTTTGACACATGTTTCTAGTGGATGCCCAGACACACAAAGTGCTATCTTGTTGCTGTAGAATTAGACTGTGTATGTGTTAATAGGGCAGTCAAATAAATCATTTAAATTATGGTAAGAGCAAAAACCAGTGGATTTGTCCATCTTTGTACCTGGCTCTAGCCATGTAGACTCTGACTTGCTGCAGCAGACTCTCCCAGTAACCAATATCAAGATTGGATCCTCCAGCCCGAATCTTGGTCTCGATGTTCAGGTGCAGCGCCTGCAGCTGGCTGTAAGTCTTTCCTTTGAAAACAGTCTGCACATCAGTGCTCACAGCCGTGTTGATGCCCTCACGGCGATCTCCTGAGAATACAAAAGAGTGCAAAAAAAAAAAAAAAGACTGCTGAGCAGGTTTCCTGTTGCATGTTAACCACAAAACAAAAATAACACGATTTCTCAGATGCACACAGTTTCAGATGTGACATCACAAAAGAAAAAAAAATCTACATTAATTACTTTATGATGATGATAAAAAAAAAAAACCCTGTACCTGGTCCTTTCCCAGAGGCCTCAAGTTTTCTCAGTTTGCTGATCTCGTCCTCTGTGATGGTCGTCATATCTCTCCAGAAGTCTACGTTTTTGCCTTGCTCCAACTCCATATACACCTATCAGTAACAACACCATCACCACCCATACAGTAAACCATCTACAGATAGGTGTAAAACAACTAATAAAACATCTCTAATCACTTGTCTGCATCTGAGTGTCTGGCGATGTAGGTGTTGGACTTCATGCACAGTTCAGCTCTCTCACTCACCTGGCGAAGTACCAGCTCATTTCTGGGCTAACATTACTAGTAGCCTCCTATTTAAAGAAGGCTTGATGGTGGGTTTCAGCCACAACTAACTTCAAACTGGAACATCACGAGAAGTGAGCGACGCGTATGTGTGACTATTCTATCCACACTGCTCTGTGCAGCCTCTCTCATCAGATCAGTAGTCTGTCACAAGTAGGACAGCGCAGTCTTCATGTAGGCTTATCAGCAAGGAATCAGCAGTGTAGTCTTTATATGTTTGGATTTATTAATTTTCCCCATCTTGTTACAAAGGGCAGGGGGCAGTAAAATCCCAAAGCTCACAGTCACACAAGGAGCCTGATCCATCAGAAGAGATTTAAATAAAAGGTGCCCAACACATAAGCAGGCTAACAGGTGATCTACCTGATTTAAGCTGCTGTCTGGGGTGATTACACTTCAAATGCGCCATAAGAATAAAAAATAGTGAGAACTGATGACTCACTGTGATGACCCCTAGACGGGAACAGCCGAAAGTAAAAGAAGAAAGTAAGGATCATTTGAAAAATACTATAATCACATCTGCTGGCTGCCATTTGCACAGTTCATGTTGAAATGTGAGTTATTCAGATGGTGAGGTCTCATTTCATAGTGAGATAACTGATTACAAAACTCACGTACCATTTCAGCGGGTGAGCTAATCGCTACGAAAGTGATGCAATATTACAAATTTATTTATTTCAAGGAGATGTTTTATTTGAGCTCACATTATAGTTTGAGTTAAAAGATGCTGCAATCTTTAGAAAAAAGTTATGTTATAATACTACCACATCTGTTTTATAGAGTTGTACAAGTCATACAACATTTACACTTAAATGCAACATACAGTAACATCATACCTTGATATCCTCCAGCAGGTCATCCATGTCGGTCACGGTCAGCCCATTGAGAAAGGTATAAGGTTCATGCATCTCCACAGCAAGATCGTCATCCTCTGCACTGATGTACTTTGCCAAAAGGTCAATGGGCTTGGCACGACCATCACGGATGCGAATCTTAGACCTAAAGAGACAACACATAAGTGTGTGTGAGACAGTGCATACTGTATATGTATAAAGGAACTGTTGCTTTATTGCTTCACCAGTGGGTATAAACAGTAATTGTTGATGCACACTAACCGTAGTTTGGCCTGTTGCAGATGGAAGTTGTCTTCCTGTTCAGCCCAGGTCTTGAAATGCTCTGCCTCTTTTTCTCTCTGCAACATCTCCAGCTCCGTCTCTCTCATGGCCTTTTCTCGCTCCCGCTCCAGACGAAGCTGTTTTACCTATATAAACACAGTAAATGTGATGTTTATAATAACAAGGCTGCGGACATTATTCTGCCACTGAACAACTAGCCCTCTGCTCAGACCTTCTGTAGCTCTCTACGGTTCTCCTCTTGGATACATTTGTTTCTTTCTTTGAGGTCTTTTTCTCCAAGATGGCCAATGCCTTTCTTATCCAGTGCCTGAGGGGAAAAAAAAAACTCTTGCATTAGATAAAACATTCAAGCCAAGTCATGACATCTGCGATTAAGATGTGAACATCTATTTTAAGCTGCTCTCTAACTCACCTTCTGCCATTTGAATGTGCCTAATAAGTTGTTGTCACCAAAGGGATTGTCTGCATTAGTGTATCCCATGTATTCCTCGCTCCAACCCATCTTTTCTCTCCTCTTCTTTTCCTTTGCTTCTTTCTTTGCCAGTCTTCTGGCCCTCTTCTCCTCTGGCGTCTCCAGAGCTTTCATCATCTCTCTCTGTTTTTTCTTGTCCTCCTTTTCCTTGAGCGTGTGGCTCTCATGATCAGACCCAGAGCTTTCTGATGACTCAGGTGAATTTGAGCGCTGCCTTCCTCTATCCCTGTCTGCCCTCTCTCTACTCCTCTCACTCCTCTCACTCCTCCCTCTCTCCCTGTCTTCACTCCTCTTCCTTCGCTCTCTGCCTTTGTCCATCTCTCTGCTGCTACTCTGCCACTTCTCTCTGCCTCTATTCAACTCCCTCCTCTGTCTGTCTCTGTCTCTGTCTCTGACTGGGCTAAATCTGTCAGGGCTTCTGTGTCTTCTTCTTTCTTTATCACTGCTTTCATCATGGGAGTCAGATGTGGACTGGGACCTTCGCCTTGTCCTGTCATGAGATATTCCTCTCCGGTTCTCCATTTCCTTTCTCCTCCTCCTCACTTTGAGATAATCTGAATCAGAACTAAAGCAGACAAAGTGGTTTATTAGATGTTTACTCATTAGACAACCATGTATTTGAGATTAAAGGATTACAAATTTTATTGAGTATGTCAGCAGGCTCTAATTGAGAACATGGAAAGAGCTGGCTGTGTATAAAAAACAACTTGTTATTAGGTCCTCAGTAAAGTAAACCCACAGTCAGAAACCAATTCACCTGTAACTCCTTCACAGAACAATGGGTCTTCATGTTTTGGTTGGGCAATGGATCCTTGTCTACAGTGGAAGTTATATAGGACTAAGATCACTGTCTGTGCAGATTTTCAGTCATCCAGGTCATAGTAAGCTGAAAAAAACTTACTGAACTTCATCAGATCTCATGAAGCCTCTTGGATGATTGGTGAAACGTTTTAGACGAAGTTTTTTCAGCTGACTAAGATCACTAAAAACTGGTAGCTGGTTTGTGCAAAATAAGCAACAGCAAAAGTGTCTGTAAACCCGGGGGTTGGGGACCACTGATATAGAGTCACCTGCTCTTTCTCGCCGTCTATGCAGCAACCTGGCTCTTAACAGCTTAGTACACACTCAGGAACACTACTGTGTGAGCAAGGAACCTTCAGTATTTTAATGGTTTTAAACGAAAATACCCAGGACTCATTAACTGATTACTTGCAGCCTATTTACATCTGCACGATCAGGATTTATTCTCGTGAAATAAAGTTGAATTGAACTGCATGATGGTATGATAAGTATTTTGAAGTACAGTATTTGGCTTGCGGAGGTACAGTATGTTTATATGCATGCTGATTCTCAAAGTAGTAATGTTTTAAAGGAAAATAACGTTAGGCCTATTGGATCCGGTTGCTTTTTTGCCGTGTGGCCAAAATCGCCTTTTACAATAAAATGAATTTCTCAGATTAACACGGACAACGATAAGAACCAGCAAAACACCAAAAGCAAAGTCGGTTACCTGGATGATCGACCCTTTGACTTCCTCCCGGGACGATGTAGTCCTCGCCTCCTGTCACTCTCCGAGCCGCTTCTGGAGTCTGGACGGTCCTTGTGTTGAGGCCGACATCGGGCAGGAGAGCCATCGCTGGAGTTCCTGCTACTCGACCGTCTCCCGTCCCGGACTGTTCTTTTCGTGTCCGCAGACCGACTGCGACCTCTTCTTTCCTCTGGAGATCGAGACTTGCTCACTCTGGACCTGTTCCGCCAATCCCTACTCCGACTTCTGGACTTGGAACGGGTCCGACGTCGTGATTTCAGATCCATCACAAATTTTCTGTCAGTACGGGGCCAAACTGTGATCCTGTCGCGTAAATATGGCGTAGAAGGCAACTGTTTGCTGCCCCCACTAAGTGCAATTTATGTACAAATTTCAAAACTATTTTGAAAGAACAAACAAACAAACAAACAAACAAACACTCAAATTCGCCCCTAATTTATGTATCCTCAACAAACTTTTACACCCTGTTATCTGATATCTGCATTAATTACGCCGGCAATAGAAAGCCATCTTAAAGAGGCTTTCTTCAAAATGGCGCTTATTTTAGACGTCAAGCGTATGGCTTTCGAAAATAAAGTCCACATGTATTTCTTTTGTTTAAGTGAACTTGTTATAACACATTGAACAGTCAGTAATAATAACACGACTATTCAATGTGTTATTGTGTTCACAATAATTTTCGAGTGAAAATGGGTCAAAGCAGCTTTTAGAAATACAAATATTCGTGTTTTCGTGACGCCAGGAAACAGGCAAATGTAGTTCTTTGAATTAACTCCTAAATAAAATGCTCAAAAGATAATTGTCGCAACCAAACCACATTTATCTCGGTCAAATTAGATTTTATATAACCAAGTACTTGTATGAACTATTGTGTGACTTCTTGACTGATAACGGAGGGAAAGTAATGTTTACGGGTGAAAATAAGACTACAAATACCAGACAACACAGGACGCTATTGCATGTTCTGAGGGGGACTCTACAACAACATTCTTCTTTAACCAGTCTTCTGTCAGGGCGTTATCAGCTAGGTTTCTGACTGTTATCGTTAGGGTTTTGTTTACTAGTATTTGCGACCAATAGGTGTGTTTACCTTTCTAATTTGGCTCTCGAGGGAAGATTGAAACTGTTCACACCACGGTAAAATCGGCGTCAGCTGTTAGGTAAGGTAGAGCTGGTTAGCTATCTTACATTGGCTAGCAGCTACCAGTAGATTTACGGCTTATATCCACAGCTCCCTGCCAGGTGGATCAGCCAATGCTGGGCACTGGTCAGCCACAATGGTTTGGACAGTTTGTCGTTTTCTGAGTACTGGCATTGGTAAATAATTTAACTGGTTTAGGGACAATCGACCAGACCGTTTGGCTTGTGCGCAGTCTGGCTAGTTTGGCCTGTTTCATTGTCTCCGAACATCGAAAACACACAAGTTGTTTTTCACTGCCGGTAGGTTATCTGGCTAGTTAGGCTAACGTAACGTAGCCGTGTAAACAAAACCGTCATCTGTTTACTCCAGAATATCTTGAAAGCCACCTAGTCCAGCATGGCGCAACACGACCCCTCTCACGTAGCCAGTTCACAGAAAGCACTTATGCTGGAGATGAAGAGCCTTCAGGAGGAGCCTGTTGAGGGGTTCAAAATAACACTGGTCGATGAGGCTGACTTGTACAACTGGGAAGTGGCCATTTTCGGCCCCCCTAACACTCATTATGAAGGGGGATATTTTAAGGTAAGTATAGAACTGAATACAACTTAATTGTACACTAAGATGAAAAATGTATTTGGCACATCTGGCCGTTCATAAAAGCATATATAACCTAATAACAATATGACGTCTTAAAGTAGTCAGGGGATCACCCTCTGTTCCCCAAAAGGGAACAGAGGGCTCTATTGCCATCTGATTAGTTTTCCAGCCACAGTTATGACTCAGCTTGACCCTGTTTTTACTGTCAAGGCTGTCGTACATATGACGTGTAAAATGTTAGGGCTTGCTCCAAAGCTTTTCAGTCATTTAAGCTTATATAAACATTGTATATATTCCTTAAAAGCATAATCTACATGTACATGTATGTTTTGTTTCCTAGGCCCGGATCAAGTTCCCTCTAGATTATCCGTACTCGCCACCTACCTTCCGGTTCCTCACAAAGATGTGGCACCCCAACATTTATGAGGTATAGTATCATAGTCAGGCTAAATATTAACCTGTTGTTTTGCTTGTGTGTACCTGTGTGGTCTTGATAATGTACATCATAAATAGCTGATCTATAAGGGCTACATGATGCATCTGATAGTGAAAGGAGTTGATTTCCTCTGTTTTAGAATGGAGATGTGTGTATTTCTATATTGCACCCTCCAGTGGACGACCCACAGAGTGGAGAGCTGCCTTCAGAGAGATGGAATCCCACCCAAAACGTCCGGTTAGTAGACTCCCTCCCCTTATTTTTCCTCGTGTCTCTCCTCTGCGGGTTCCTTCCTGCTTTGTCCTCTCTACCAAACTAGTATAACTGTTCTGCCATAAACTCTACCTTTAGGAAATAATTTGGAAGATATATTTATAGTTAAAAGTCTTTCATTGTGGCCTTAATTTACCTCCATTGAATATCTGTGAAACAGTATGTGAAAAAGGAGGTTTGAGGGGGTTAGATAGAAATAACTCATGGATTTATATTTTGTTTATAATGGCCTTGTCACACATTTTATGAGGATGTTTTCGTGACTGTGGGGCAGGTTTAAAACTGTGACATGCCACTCACCTTTGCGTTTACTTCTAGGACCATTTTGCTGAGTGTGATCTCGCTTCTGAATGAACCAAACACCTTCTCTCCTGCTAATGTGGACGCCTCTGTCATGTACCGTAAATGGAGGGACAGCAAGGGCAAGGACCGGGAATATGTAGAGATCATCAGGTAAAATGTCCCACAGCATCATTATACATAACAATATATTCTTCCAACAGCACACTAAATTTTGAAAAAAAACTCCTTCTGAAGAGTCAGTGTTGTGTCATCACTGTATTGTATATATATTTCTTTGTATGTCCCTCAGGAAGCAGGTTTTGGCCACTAAGGCAGAAGCTGAGCGCGATGGTGTTAAAGTTCCCACAACGCTGGCCGAGTACTGTGTTCGCACACGGGCTCCTGCCCCGGATGAAGGCTCTGACCTTTTTTATGACTATTACTATGACAACGACGATGTGGAGGGTGGGGACGGCGACTGCTGCTACGATGAGGATGACTCGGGCAATGAGGAGTCGTGACATGCTTTTTGACCACACCACTAATTTTGCTGACATGTGCTACCCCCTTTTTTCTGCCTGGGTTGCCAGATATTTTAGGTCTACACCCAAGAAAGATTTGAAGCTTACCAGGTTTAAACCAATGAAAAGAGCTGTTTTCTCCTCGCCCTCTGAATTCTTTACGGAGGTTGAATTCAGTGCACCGTTACAGAAGGGTCCAACCTGGTAAGATTTGCACCAGCAAAAAAAAGTCCCCAGTTTCTTCAGTTGTTTTTATCACCACCTAAAACCTTAATTTTAGACAATAACTTAACTTTTACTTAACCCTATTGAGTTAGTTGTTCAGTCCCCCTCTACAGTGAAAGTTACTGTTGGGTTAATACCACTGTCAACAATAGCAACATTTGCACTGGTGCAAACACTTCCAAACATCTCTCAACCTCTCTCCCTTGCATATCTTTACTTCCCTAATTTTAACTGGGTGTTGCTCACCAGTGGTTGTTCTAAGTGACTGACAGATAATTGAGGACTGCAAGCTGTGTAATGCAAGTAACATCGAATATGACATTTCCGAGTTTCGCTGTCTGTTTTCGCTTGAAGAGGACAGGACATGCATTATCATGGGACAGTGTTTTCAAAGTTCTTGTGCATGCCAGAACACCTTTGGAAGCTTTTTGTCTCTTTTACTGGTGGACTATTCACCTGCATCATGATCCGTTTTCAGCTCTGTCATAACAAAGACTTGCGATAATGGCGGACTCTCTGTTTGGAGGAACATCTGGCGAGCTGAGTCAGTGGGTCAAAATCCCTGTGAACATTTTTGCTAACAAGAAGTTGATCTTTGCTGTGTTTCTTATGGTTACTGTTGGATGTGTTTCTGTCATTTTGAGTGTGGTATTATGATATTTGAAGTAGCCGTGTAGGATGACCATGTTTTTCAAAGAGGGCAGAACTAAATATTGATCCGAATTGTATTTCTCCTCAGGTTTGCTTTCTGAGCATTCTGAAGGAGCCATAGAGCTAAAGTGATGTAAAAGAAAGCCCAACACATTTGATGATGTTGTATTCTTGTCTTTGTTTGCAAGCTTTTAGAATCTTTCTTTGGTTAGACATGCCTGCAGTCTTAGCTTGAGAATGATTTATGTGATGAGATTATTAGGTTTCATTGGCAAAAAAAAGTGTCTATAGGAAAAGTGTCTGTCAAAAGATGCTGTTGAAGTGTCATTCAAGATTATCAGTTTTTAAGCCCTAGAAGTCTGTGGATGTGAAGAATGTGACCGCCATGTGTTACCTTATTTTCTGTTTTTTGTGTTTAGTTGAGAGTGGATGAGTTTTGTTATCATTTTCAGTGTGTCTGTGTGTCCTCTCTGTGTTTTTGCATAAACAATGTTGATTGTTTCATTTAACTAAATTGGGACTTCAATACTGAATTTTTCTCAGGATAATGAAATACATATGGCATAACAATTAACGTAAGCAGTGACTTTCATCTGAAGGTGGTCTTCAGCTTCAACAGCAACCATAACTGATATGCATATGTAGATGTATGGATGATAACCGTGGTGTTTTATTCACCTCTGCTTTTTTAATTTTCAGCTATTTAAAAATAAAAGTTTATTGGGGAAATAATTTACAGTCTTAGTGTTTACAGTAATTGCTTTCACAGTTAGAAGACATTCTAAAAATATACACCATGTGTACATCTGTAGATAGATGATGTACACGTTCCCTTGTCTTTGTGTATTGAATTCTCTATACAAACTGCTACTATATGTTATGTATGTGTACTATATGTATACAAACTACTACTACTACTATATGTTTTGTTTAGTTTTTTACACTTTATGAACAGAAGGGTGTTGAAGGCTGAAATTACATGTTTTAGCTTTGTGTTTTTGAGTGTTCTGTTTGTCCTATAGATCTAAAAAGCAAAAGGTCCAGCAACTAAAGTTGCTCAATACACTGCAATTGTTCCTGGACTTTTTGCATTCCTGTTTGTTTGTGCACCTTGACAGTGGGTGAAGTTGTGCCAGAGCTTTCTGTTGTCCTATAGATCTAAAAAGCAAAAGGTCCAGCAACTAAAGTTGCTCAATACACTGCAATTGTTCCTGGACTTTTTGCATTCCTGTTTGTTTGTGCACCTTGACAGTGGGTGAAGTTGTGCCAGAGCTTTCTGTTGTCCTATAGATCTCACAATTTAATCATGTAATTGTTTTCTGTACACGTTGAAAAGCACTGACAGAAGGATTCATTCAGCATTGTAGAGACTGCTGGATTCAAGTCGCATAGGAATACCGGGCATTTTCTTCATATTTCAATGCAACAGTCTTACAGGTGCAGACTAGCCCCAGTTCGTGACTGTCAAGTATTGTATACAATACACAGGAGTCACAAGCTGGAGCTAGGTGCTAACTTGTCATGATCAATTCTTGTTTGTAGCTTGTGCTAGTGTAAATGCCCCCATAATCACAGATGAAGAAACATAGACTTTCGTAGAGTTTACCAAGCTGGTAACTACAGCACAAAATATGCTTGAGGAGTGGGGCGGATGTATTAAAGGCCAGAGGCATGGCGCTGGCCTTTCTGCATAAGCAAGCGAAAAAACTTGATCTTTGCGGGAATCGAGACAGCTGGAGAAAGCTGGACGCAAGCGGAATGTAAAGTGAAAGAGAATAAACTGCAAATTCATCAAGAAATTGAGATGGAGCGGGCTCACAGAGTCGGGAAACCTTCTGATCGTGGTCCGAGGGCGGTGATGGTAAAGTTGATGAAAGAGAAAGATAAGGCACACATACTGCAACAAGCAAAGAAGCTTAAAGGATCTAATATTTATATAAATGAAGATTACACCGAGTCTGTGAGGAAGAGAAGAAGGGAGTTGATGCCGATGTTAAGGGAGGCCAGGGCGAGGGGAGACATCGCTTTCCTGCGGTATGATCGACTAGTGACCAGACCTCGGAACCAGGATTCAGGACCTATGACCAGCACGCCGAG
>NW_018128052.1:869667-893519 GCF_001952655.1 Monopterus albus | reverse complement strand
TTAGAGTATGGCGTTGAAAACTGGGGAAATACATACAAAAGCTCACTTCAACCATTGTATATATTACAAAAAAGAGCGATAAGAATTGTGCATAAGATGGGATATAGGGATCACACCAATGTAGCTTTTATACAGTCTAAATTGTTAACATTTTTTTTGATTTAGTGGGATACAAGACTGTTGTGTTTATGTATAAAGCCAGGAACAATTTATTACCTGGTGGAATTCAAAAACTATTTAATGAAAGGGAAGGGGGATACAATTTAAGGGGTCAGTTAAATTTAAAAATTCATGCTATACGTACAACCAAAAAAAGATTCTGTATTTCTATAAGTGGGGTAAAACTATGGAATAATTTAAGTGTATTTAAGTGTAAGTGACATACAAAATAATAATAGAATTGACGAGTTTAAGAATGTAATTATGTAAGAATGTTAACACTCTGTTATAATTCTTTAGTATATTACTTGTGTGGTGTAGAAGAGAATTATCTATGTAGAGATACTGCTTGCAAACCAATGATGGTAAGATGATGTCATGGGGTAGGACTGGATAAGTCTGACTTCTTCCTACTCCATTCAAGCATGTACTAGGTATAAGCAAATTGATACTGGATTAGCATTTGTTGGATATGTGTAAAATTATGTGTGTTGATATATCAACTGTCTTTACATGCTTGAAAGAATAAATAAATCAAATCAAATCAATCAAATATAATAAGCTTACTAGGTAATACCTTTAAGTTAGTGTTTTAGCCACGCTATGTTAAACAATGTGCTTAACGAGTGCTATAAAATTAAACAAACCGTTAATTTGGGATACTTTATTTTAGATTAGCAAATATTCGTATCTTAGAGATTTTTGGGAACCGTTACTTTTTATTAGCATGTCTACACATATCTTAAACGTTGGCTTTAATCAGAATATTGGTGGGGAATCAGTTGTTCCGATATGTTTTACCATTTCCCAACTTCTGTGAACGCAGCATAAGTCGTCACCCAGAGATGACGTCCGCCAAACAGCACAGTTAAAAACCCCATTGGAAGCGTCTTCAGATGATACATAAACCAATTTCAGAACAAAAACGATAAACATAAGCTACCAACAGTAATTATGTCTGTGAATTATGCAGCTGGGCTCTCGCCGTACGCAGACAAAGGTGTTTGCGGACTTCCTGAGGTAAAATACAGTACTTAGTTCTCTAAACAGCTAGCTAGCTAGCAGGTTAGCCGAGGATATGTTTCATGTCCAGTCTCTAGTTTGTAATGGTGGGAGAATATTTACTTAACGTTAGACTCTTTAAAGGGAACTAGGTAGTCCATTACCGGACGAGGGCTTGTATTTCAGATTTTACTTAGGAATGGGAGCAAGTTATCAGCCAGCAGCAGAGAGTATGCAAGTGTTAAAAATACTCTGTTTATGATATATCTATTGTATTTTTTAAAAAAAGCAAAGATTTCTGTGTGCTCAGTTGAGATGCGTTAGCTTATCAGTCGCTGTTGAAACTGGACGGGTTGTTAAGTTGGAAGAAGAAAAGCTGATGTTCAGTGTATTGGTACACTTTTGTTTTTGTGTGTATCTTATCAAAGGATGCAAGTTTTGTAAAATAGCAGTGTCTTACAGTCCCATGTGGGATGGGCCAGATATTTGCCATGCCTCCTCTAGTCTACATGAAGAAGTGTCCTTGGGCAAGACACTGAAACCCAAGTTGCCCCCAGTGATATTGTCAGTGTGCACACTACTGCTATTTCTTATATAGCATATAGCTCGCTCCTAAAATTGATTACACAGTAAATGAACACATCTAATTCCCAAACACTCTCGCTGGGTCAAAAGTACTGCAACATTTGGCTCTGCCAGTAACCTACTGTATTTTGTTTTGTGGCAGGTGTTTGATAGTCCTGAGGAGCTGAAAGCGAAGGTGGAAACCCTTGCTCAGATGATAAAAGAATCTCAGTACTTGGTGGTCCACTCTGGAGCAGGAATCAGCACCTCAGCAGGAGTCCCTGACTTCAGGTGAGGCACAAACAAAGTTTCTATGACATTTTTCTTGTGTCACACTTGTTTTTAACAAACGCTGCTTTTCACTCTCAGCCATGTTTTATGTTCATGGACACGATGAGGAAGGAAATACTAACCTCCCCCTCAAATACTGATGGAAAAATGCTTACATCATACCTGATGAGAAAACAAGAGTCACTGAATGGGCTGAAATAATCAGCCTTTTGTCAGGTAAATGACAAAGAAGTACAACAATAACAACAAACAATACCTGTGAACATGAACAGCTGCTTTGCAGCAGTTCTTAATTTCATCACATCTTGGAGCCACTGAGGCCTGACACGGCTTGACAGTAGAGCTCTTAACACACAGTTACTGATAATCACATCTCCAGACCCTACAGGGTGCACAGCGTGTCCTTTTCTTTCAGTGATCTAAATGTGAGCTGAGGCGAAATCTGTAAACCTCACTGTACTGTGTGTGTGTGTGTGTGTGTGTGTGTGTGTGTGTACGCGCACGCGCACGCGCCTTTGTATTATTTGCATTATGGGGACCGAAACCTGTCACAACACTCACATTGTTGGAACTCGGCCAAATCAGTGAATTTTAGGGTGGCAACATGGTTTAAGGTTAGGTGTTAGGCAAGTAGTTAAGGTTAGGATAAGTCTTCAGGAAATTCATGCAAGTCCCCACAAGGAATGAAAACGCAGCGTGTGTGTGTTTTTTGTCATGGTGCTTCAAGCAAATTGATGTTCTTTGAGTGAAGGACTCAATTCATGACAGCTATTTAGATAAATATAAAATCTGTTTTATTTCTTGGTTTCAATAAATCAACAGGACAATTGAAGAAACGCAGAGTATATTTCAATTTGTATAGCACCAAATAACAAAAGTCATCTCAGGGCACTTTACATAATAAGGTCTAGACCTTCTAGTATTATAGAGGAAAAAACCCATCAAATCCCCCTTGAGCAAGTACTTGCCGACAGTGGAGAGGGGAAAAACTCCCTTTAACGCAATAAACCTGTTGTGTGGCCAGTGAGCCTGTACCACAACCAATAGATATTTTGCTTGAAAGTCAGCTTGTTCCACTGCTGTGGTTCATATAATGGGCATCTCTTGGCTATGTTTGCTGTGTCTCGTGTAGTACCACTGTTTGAGCAGATGAGGGTGGTACTTACTTAATACATACTGTATGTCAGATACACCTCTCATATAAGTCATGATTCCTCTTGTTCTCTTCCATTATAATGCAAGAATTTCATTGGGAAAATACAGTTTTACCCCAGATAGCCAAGTGGTCACACAGAAAATAGAGCTCAAATAATTTTACTCAGCAATACACTGATGTGAGTGACAGATGGGTATGTGTGCGAATCTAGATGCACATGCTTGGCCATGTTGGCTGTGGAAACTGATTCATATTTCATCGTTCTGCCTGTCAGTCAGATGGAGATGATCTTGGCACTCTCATTATAGCCGAGGTTCTTATGTACACATCTGGCCCACTCATGCAAATTATAATTCCCACTGTTGCCAGGAACACACCACACAAATTGCTTAGCCCCGAAGATTAATACAACTGACGACGCCACAACCTGTGATTTTACCAGCCCTGCAGATTTTTTTGCAGTTTTCATGTCGAGCAGGATCTTTATCACAGGGATAAGCTCTATGTAATAAATGAAAACCTGTAACTGTGTGCTGAGATTTTTACAGGTTTTGGGAAATGTTTGTAAGAATACTTTTGTTTAATAGAATTTCTCCTCTTTTCTTCATAGATTTTAGAGTTTGGAGAATCTTTGCGCAGTCTTTATTTCTCCATTATATTTTCAGTGGGCTTGGACTTGTGACATTTAACAGCATGTCGCCAATTTGGTAAACAAGCTTAGCAGAAGACAGGTACTAGACACGCCAGTACTAGACACATAATGTCTCCAGTTTGCCCACTGCATTACCATCTGTCCAATCCTGGTTTTAACTGTTTTGTCTCTTCATCGCTATATCTGTGTCAGGGGTCCAAAAGGTGTGTGGACACTAGAAGAAAAGGGCGAGTCACCTCACTTTGACACCACATTTGAAGATGCCCGGCCCAGCTTGACTCACATGGCCCTGCTGGGACTGCAGAGGGCCGGCTACCTCAAGTACCTCATCAGTCAGAACGTGGATGGGCTACATGTCCGATCAGGTTTCCCCAGGTAACTCTGCCCTGCCTCCTGCTCTGTAGCACGATAATCACACCTCAGACATTTTACACACTCATAGCCGTCAGTGTGCACAGAGCTGGATGTCATCTCACAGATACAGTGCATCATGTTTAGTACTCATGAAGTAATTTAAACCTTTTCCCCACACGGGGGCAGTGGAATTAGCTGTAAATACAGCACTGTGGGGCTGCAACTAATAACTAATTTGTTGAGTCATTAGTTCTATGAAACTTTAGTGAAAATAAAATAGTGAAATTGGCCATCACATTTTTTAGCACACCAACCAGTGTCACCGCTTATTGCCTGATACTCATTTTCCTGTAAGACAAGGAAAAGAGGCAGTTTATCAATTTTGTGAGACAGAAACATTAAAATGTTTATTATTTTGTTTGAAAAAATGATTGTAGATGATCAGTTGATTGCTACTGGGAACCAGACTGATGGGACCTGTGGAAGTGAAGAAAGCTGCGGGTCATAAAAGCAAAGTATTTTGTGTGAATCCGTTTGCTTCCATTGTTCTACTGTCAGAAAGAGCACAGATGTGCCGTGAAGACAAGTTAGAGAATTTTTTAGAGGAATTCAGCATCCTCTCGACTCTAGGTGTGATATCTATAGCTGCTTAATGTTTCTCTTCATAGAGACCAATGTAGAGTATTTCTCATTTAGATTCCAGCAAAATGGAATCTGTTGAAAAGGATGGATGAAATTTAAAAGTTTAGTCTACAGTAGGTCGACCTCATCATCAGTGAGCCTTGGGCGTCCATGACCTTGTTGCCACTCCAGACCAGGAACACTCATCAAGACCTGCTGTCAACACATCAGCTTAGAGGACTGAATGTTCACTTGCTGCATAATATACCCCACACACTGACAGGTGCCACTGTAAAAAAATAATCAGTGTTATTCACGTCATCTGTCAGTGGTCATAATGTTATGGTTGATCGATGTAAACTAAAGTTGACCTAGTGCTAATATAAAAAGGTTTAATTAGTGCAGCTTAAAATATAATATACGCTGTATTACTGACTGCAACAAAGTACCCAGTTTTCACAAGTACAGACAACTGTGTGCTCCATTTTCAAAAATATATACACTGCCTGACAAAAGTCTTGTCATCTATTGATGATTTTAAAAAACAGCTGAAGTCACATTTATTTAGAGAGTTTTTTAATTGATTGGGTTTATTCATTTTATATTGTGTTGTGCTATGTGAGTACTTTTTAGGCTTATGTATATTATTTATCTCTTTTTATCTTTTGACTTTGTAAAGCACTTTGTGACCTTGTCTGTGAAAGGTGCTATATAAATAAAATTTACTTACTTACTTACTTACTTACTTACTTACATGTGAGGCATTGAGTCATAGGCTTTCTTGTAGTCAATCCAGGCAGTGCACAGGTTGGTATGCCTGGTCTTGCAGTCTTGAGTGACTATCAACCAGTAGCTGGTGCTTTGCTCCTCTGGTGTTACTACCAATTCCTTTCTGGGTGCTGCTCATGTATTGAGCCATGTGCCTGCTCATCTTAGCTGCTACAATGGAATGGTTCACAAATACACATATCCAGGTGTTAGAATGGCCAAGTCAAAGTCCAGACCTGAATCCAATCGAGCATCTGTGGAAAGAACTGAAAACTGCTGTTCACAAACGCTCTCTATCCAACCTCACTGAGCTCGAGCTGTTTTGCAAGGAGGCATGGGCAAAAATTTCAGTCTCTCGATGTGCAAAACTGATAGAGACATACCCCAAGCGACTTACAGCTGTAATCGCAGCAAAAGGTGGCGCTACAAAGTATTAACTTAAGGGGGCTGAATAATTTTGCACGCCCAATTTTTCAGTTTTTTATTTGTTAAAAAAGTTTGAAATATCCAATAAATTTTGTTCCACTTCATGATTGTGTCCCACTTGTTGATTCTTCACAAAAAATTACAGTTTTATATCTTTATGTTTGAAGCCTGAAATGTGGCAAAAGGTCGCAAAGTTCAAGGGGGCCGAATACTTTTGCAAGGCACTGTACTTACCTATACAAGTTGTAGGAACAACAAATAATAACTTGACTTCTAGTTGATCATTTGGAAACAGAAGTGGCTTATATGAAAGGCAGAGGCGTCCAGATTTTATTTTGGTAAAATAAGCATAATCTAATCAGGCCCTGCAATGGACTGGCAACCTGTCCAGGGTGTACCCTGCCTTTGCCCGATTGCTGGCTGGGATTGGCTCCATAGATGATTCATCAGAAAAAAAAAATCAACCTTCTGCCACTTTTCCACTGTCCATCCTTCCTGCAAGCTGTGGGCCTTGGCAAATGCAACACCATTTTTTAGTTGTTCTTTGTTTAATGCTGGTTTCTGAGCACTAGTTCGGCCATTGAGACCACTGCATGAGAGAATTCGACAAACTGTTCTTGTAGATACAGGGGTTTCTGGTGACCAGTTTTTATGTAGCTCTGCTGTAGTTGAAAAAGGACTGGCCCTGGACTGTCGAAGCAACAAACAGTCCTCTCAAACAGTTGTCTTACGGGGTCCGCCTGACCCGGGCTTGTCATGAACTTCACCAGTTTCTTCAAACCTTTTTCTTATCACCTCCACTTGACGTTTAGATACATTAAAGATGTCTGCCACCTCAGCAGGAGACTTGGTCTTCAGGCTCTTGATGATCAGCACTTTAGTCTGTGGTTGAGTCTTTGGCATGCTGTCAGAGGTCAGGTTGCATTTCAAATGTAGTTTGGGTGTGCTGGGGTTCTTCTTATACACACCTGGGAATGTGTTAATTAGAGTATTTGTCACAGGTGACGCTCTAATCTGTGATTGGTTGAATCCTTTAAAGATACGGCAAGACTTTTGTCTTTGCAGAAACGGATGTTATGGGCTTTACCAAGCTGTGAATGTCAGGACACTTTTCGATGGTTTCATTTTGCACCCAGTTATTAATGTGAATGCCCTTGACATTACAATTAACAATTTATTGTGACAACTGAATGATTAGAAATAAAGTTATATGACATTTTAGGTTACCATGTCCTTATAGGACAAGACTTTTGTCAGGGAGTGTATTACATTTTAGAAATATAATGACGGTGATTGGGAGTGTAAGCTGAATAAGAAGGCACGAGTCGCTTATTTAGAAGAAAAGTTCTCAGCTGAACTTGTTCAGGAAATGCAGTGAATTCCTTACTCGTATAGTTTGACTGTTTTTTATTCATTTCTAATATTTTACAAATATATACTTTAGAGGATTGTAAGTTATGTGAGATAACCACATTGTGTCATGGTATGTTATTAGTTGGGTTGTGACACATTATTTTAAATTTAAAGCTGCTGCTTTGTGATAACAACTATAACAGCTGGAATCAATTTCTTAACTTTCCCTCTACTCTCAATTAGTCAGGCCAAACAGTGAAGCGGTAATTCTCTGAGGAAATCACTGAGGCAGCAGACGAGCTAGTCAACTAAACCCGTTGGCACTAACCTGCTTGGGTGTCAGGTGGAATACAAGTGCTCAGAATATTTGTCACAGAGCGAGTTACAAGGAAAATGGAGAAAATCTTGTGTTAGAGTCCTGACGTGAACTCGATCTGAGTGCATATCATCTCTGTGATCATTTTGTCAATATGGACTTTCTCCTTCCCGCTCTCTCAGGGACATGTTATCAGAGCTTCATGGAAACATGTTTGTGGAGGAGTGTGCGAAGTGCGGCAGGTACGTGCTCACACACACCAAATACTCATTTTCTGATCAATTACACTCTCTGACACTCATCATCTTCACAAGCTGCTGTTTTTCAGTAAATTTGAACTTTGAGGTTTTATTAGACTTTATTACCTGTTTGGCACCACAGCCCAGACTAAAGAAGCAGTCACTGTTCAGCTTGTGCACTAGTATCTCAGCTTCCTTGTGTCTGGTATTGTGGTTCTTGCTGACAGATAAGCTGTTTCCAGCAGCTCAGAATTCACCTGGGAGTTTCATTGCAGATCTCACACAGAGGAAGGGACGTGAGAGGCAAAAACTATGTGGTAGTATGTACGGTTTTGTGTTTGAAAACACCTTTTTGATAAGAGAGGTCAGAAGAGAAAGGCCAGACCTGTTAAGGATCACAAGAAGGCCACAAGTGTACAAGTAGCAGACTGTTGTTAAACTCTGAAGTAGAAGCCCTGTGGCCAGAAACATGCTGGCTTCCTTTCCTGTTGGGTAAGAACGAGTTATAACAGACGTGATCATTGAATGTGTGCAAAACAACAGTGCAAATCCATGAAAGGTAGAAGCCAGTGGTGTAATTGTGCAAGTAAAAGTTTATTTATATAGCACTTTTACAAACCAGGGTTACAGAGTGCTTCACAATAAGAAAAGGAAAATGGCAACATAAATAACCACAATAATAATAAATACTGTAAAATCTACAAACTATATAAACCTTCAGTACAATAATTCAAACAGTGTGTGAATAATTTCCTTCCTCCTACTTATTGCAGACCAGCTGCACCACAGTCTGCCCTTTTTCAAATGGAATCTTTAACACTTTCACACTTCATTTTACGCCAGTGGCGTAGACAGCCTTCAGATGTCAGAACAGAAAATTACCTCTGGGATAAAGAAGGACAGGAGGGTTGAAGAGCAAACATATGCATAGACAGCTCTGGGGCAGCTACATGATGCTGTCAAGTCCCTAAAGCTCCTCAAGAGCTTTACAGAAATCTTTCTGGACTCATGTTTTGAAAGAAATCGAACAATCTGCAAAAGTTGTGATGCCTTGTGTGTAAACTGACCTTGTCAGGGTGCTCGTGAGCAGCTTTGCCTTCTCTCCTGTAATAAACTAAAGCTGCTGTGGTCCAATTGTGGGATTTGTGGTTTTCCAGGCAGTATGTCAGAGAAAAGGTGATCGGTGTGATGGGGCTGAAGCCAACAGGGCGTTACTGCGACGTGATTCGCTCCAGAGGACTCAGAGCCTGCAGGTAACATACGTGTGGACTCGTGCATTTTGACACTACAAAAACAAAACCGTCTGCGACTCACTGTATTTGTGTGTTCCTTACGACAACAGAGGGAAGCTGATCAGCACCATACTGGACTGGGAGGATGCTCTTCCTGACAGAGACCTGAATAAAGCAGACGAGGCCAGCAGGTGTGTGTGTGAGAGAGAGAGAGAGAGAAAACTGCAGGAGGTTGTCTTTATTTCAGCACCTGTCTTGATCATCTTTGGCACACAGTACATACTCTTCTCTGTCCGGACTCTCTGTGACATCCCTATATTCATCTCACCCTAATTAGCACAAGCCTTGGTTGAGGAGCATCCTCTGAGCTCAGAATAATAGGTTGTAATATATTTGCTTTAGCCTTCAGTCTCAGCATCCTGACATGCAAATAAGCATTTATTTGAAAACCTTTTTAGGTTTTATGTTTACATCATGCGCTCCTTTAATGCTTCCATTTACCCCTTGTGTGTCAGTATTTCCATTCAATCTTTCAGCCACAAAGAGCTTTTACTGCTTTTCTAGAAACCAGCAAGATGAATTGGATGGACGGGTTTCAACATGATGCCCTGTCTGTGACCAATAATAGATGAGTGATACCCATTTAAATTACAAAGAGGAGATTTGGAGCCCTGACTATTGAACCAGAATTAAAACACTGAATTATCAGCTATATTGCCATATAGTGAAGTTTCTTTACAGTATTTTTTCATACAAAAATAATGTTTTACAAAGAGAACAAAGACATTTCTGATTTTCAGATACCAGGAAAAAAAATGTATGTGTATAATAATCCAGAATGCACTTAATAGACTAGGTCAAGCCTTGGGCGGGTTTTGTGCAATACCCGCCTGCTTATATCTTAATAGAAAGAAATCTTAATAAAGTGACTGATAAATAAATATAAATTACCTAATCTAATGGTGGCCTAAGACTTTTGCACAGTACTGAACATCTGTATTTTTTTCCAGAAAAACATTATGGTAATCTTTTATCTAAAAATAGTTTTAACAACACCTATGGCTGTTTGGTATATCCAGAAGCAAAAGACTTTTCTAACTATCTGGACGAAAAATATTCTGATTCCTGAACAAAAACCAGTATTGAGACTACATTTCTAATCATGGTAGCCAAATTGACCAACCATGGTTGTCTCCCTACATCATCACTGTATCCACCATAGCACTAACATGTCATATTTTTAGGCAAGACACACTTCAGCTGACCCCATAACACACCACAATAAATTACCTTTAGTTACTGTCACGAGCAGACACCCCTCGTTTCATTGTTTGTGTGACATATTTGTCTCCTGTCAACACCCAGGCGAGCCGACCTGGCCCTGACGCTCGGCACATCCATGCAGATCAAACCCAGTGGAGACCTTCCGCTCCTCACCAAGCGTAAAGGAGGCAAAGTGGTTATTGTCAACCTGCAGCCTACCAAGCATGTGAGTCTCATTTATGCACCAGCACACACATACTTTATATACAGAAGCATGGAATGGCACTTACAGTAAAATTACTGTGCACAAATCAAGAGATGAAATTGTGGGTAAAATTGTGGTTTTGCAGGACAAACATGCATACCTGCGTATCCATGGTTACACGGATGAGGTAATGAAACAGCTGATGGAGCTCCTGGGATTGGACATCCCAAAGTGGGAGGGTCCAACTGTCTGCGAGAGCTCCATCACCACCTCCACCGCTGATGTCAAACCGCCACATGGTGCAGTTACTCCCAAGAAGAAGGTGAAAATCATTAAAGAGGAGAGGAAACGAGAAGCAGTGCAACTAACACAGGAAGGGAGTGTTAAGGAGGACACAGTTTCAGTAAAGAGAGAAAGAGCAGATTCCCCTGTGGGGGATAAATGAAAAAAAATGGCCTAGGATACTTTTTCTAACACAGAAGAGAGATTGCCCACAAACAAACGATACAAGCAAGTATGCTGGGTTTGCTCAGTTACACGCAGGATGGAGGTTCTTGTCTAACACCCTCTGGAGCAAAGACTCTGTAGTGTAGTATAGTGTAGTGGTTTTGTTAAGTCCAGATTTCTCACCCTCCCCTTGCAGCCAGGACAAGCAGTGATGTGCAACTGATTCCTCACTTTAGGTGGATGTTGGCTTGGAAAGCTTTTCACAGTAATTTCACATTAATCATTTACCAGTGCACAGCCGGTGATGTAAATGTTCATCCCACCATGATGAGGACATAGCACAGGAGATCTTTTTGCATGAACTTTTAAGTGGACAACTGTTGCTCTTACAGACAGGATGAGATGAGATCTGGAACATGCAGTTATAAATAAAGCCTTTAATAAGGTACGTAAGGTTGCCGCACCTTATTAAAGGCTTTATTTATAACCAGGTGCTCCAGATCTCATTACTACACATCTTTGCCTTCAAAGACACCTTGATACTTATCAATTCTGGATATCTAATGAGCTGATGGAAAATTTTAGATTAAGCCTGATTCTTATTTTTAAAGTGTGTTACGTGAACACACGTCTCTCAAGTTTATAATTCTTTGTATAACATTTCCTGACAACAATTGTAATTTCATGTTGTTTTTTTTTCTTCAAAAGCCATGGCTTCTCTTAATGTGCAAAAGATTTCTGTTCCTCTAGTGAGATGTATAATGCTGTGTGTTTGTTAAAAAGGGCACCTACTGCAGATTGGCTGCCAATGGACCAGAATCACGTCTCTAGGAAATGTTTTTTATCTCAGGAAAAAAAATCACCGTACTCCAGATAATGGCGTTTTACAGTTTTTTACACGTTTCAGCAATAAACATGGTAAGTTCCTGTTAGAACCTCCTGTGTACACATGGTTTGTATGTGATCTGATTCATGGGTGGAGCCAGGGGATGACACTTCAGGTGGCAGGTGTCACCACTACCAGAGTCAAAATATCATACTTGTCAGTATGAATGAATGAAAAGTGACAAACTATGACAAATTGTTGACTTAAATACAACCTTTTTTCTGGTGCTTTATAATTGATCTTGGTTAAATTGGTTTACTTTTTATATTTATTTAATTTTATTACCCTTCTCTGTGCCCCAGCGTGGCCACCCCATATGATTTTATTTATTTATTTTTTGATTGGCCCCTGGTCTAGTTGCAACTTTATTAACTGGTGTTGGTTCAAATGAGATAATAATATATGTCTGTGCATTTGTCCTGGAAACTCATCAACATCTATAGACGCAGTTTAAAAATGTCACTATGCATCATTGCATTGTGGCTGAACATGGTAATCAAATCTACATTGTCACTGAGAAGAGGAGAGATCCCCCCCCCCCTTATTATTTGAGAGATCGGACCAACTGGCTGTTGAGCCTCAGACCTCCTGGACTGGGACGAGCTCCAACATGCATTTAAAAAGTCTCATCAGTCCATTATACAAGAAAAATCTAAACTCATCAGAAATTGTCTTCCTCAGATAGAGGCAGATTCATAGTTTTATTTTGCCCTTATGTCAAATTGAAAGAACTGCTGTAAAACTTCAGAGTATGGCTGGAAGTTAAAAATGTCAGGGTGATCCATCAGACACTGTTTTGATGCTCTTATACTCAAAACTTGAATTCTAGTCAGAATAAAATAATTACCTCTAACTGGGAAGTAAAATGTTCAAACTTGAGCTGTTACTGCTGAGTGAGTAGATTTTCTCACAAGTTTTCTCTTTGTCCTGATTCGCAGTATTTTTAATTGGACTGCCACTAAGACTGAACCTTTTCATTCTCACATGAGAGCAATGTCAGTCACTTTGAAAATGTTCTAATATTGTGCAGGTGCTTTTTGAAAATTAGGTTGTCTGTGCTCTTTTAAGACTTTTGCATTTTAATTACAATATATCTGAGTGAAAAGCTGCAAAACAGCACTAACATCTGCATTCACATTCATCACCACAGGTCTTGATGGAGATTATTCTCCTGAGAAAGGCAAATTTTGATTGGGCTGCAGCGCAGTGGCACTTGGGTGGAGCCTAAATGCTCAAAACGTTGACCTTAAATTGATGCCATGAAATGTTTTTGTCTGAACTTAATGGTAACATCACAGGTCAGTGTGTTTAATATTTCCTTTTTTTATTGCCCAAAGATCAGGGCTGTGATTACAAGTATCTTATCTCATGAGTTGATGGAAAAATAAAACTTGCAGTCCCATAAAACTGAAGAGAAAAACAGGTTTTGATTGTTGAATTATGGGTGCTTAAAAAAAAATCCACACGAGCAGAAAAGTGGACTGGACCAGCAGGTAAAATCTGTGTGTGTAAAAACTGCTCAAAGATCTGCAGATCAGACTGGTTGTACCGGGCAGCTTCTGAGTGTGAATATTTATGACTCCATTAAGAATTAGAGGTTGCCCCTGATGGTTAGAGCCTTTGGTGTGAGTCAGCGCCGCAGATGGTTGCCTCGGTTCTGTACTGGAAACAAATTCCTTGTCTATGTGACATACATGGTCAAATAAAGGTGATTATCCTTATAAAATGTAATGAAAGCAAATAACATTATACTGACATTTTCCAAATATTCAGACCACAGCCCTACGCAGCTTCTCTTTCCCCCGTTTTTTTTTTTTTTCGTTGAGGTGTTGATGTTGCCAGACCAAGTTGGGACAGACATAATGAATGACTCTTAGGTCTGCAGCTGCTGATGGTTTATAATGCTCTTAACACAAGACAAACACAATTTAAAACATAAAAAGCTAACAGCATGGTCACATATTACCTTTATGCATGTGTTTGAATATCAGTACTAAGGTGCAGATGTTGAGGAGGAGTTACTGTTTACAAATGACTCAATACAAACACATTAGACTTACAGGACTGGATGTATGAAAATAAACAACTGTCTTTGGCATTGGGTGAGATTCAGCTGTAAGTTATGCTTTGGCTGTTACAACATTTATATTGTGTATTTGAATAATTCATCGATGTGTCAGTGTTGGCCTTGCATTTTGATTTTAGGAAAAGTATAATAATAGTTAAGTATTAGTATAAGTATCCTCAAAAGAAAGTTAAAAGAGTTCCCAATTTCACAAGTGGCGTCTTCAAATAGATTTTTTTTTGTATGCACAATACTCCAAAAACATAGCTAAACATAATAAAACTTAATTTTCTGCCAATTGGTGACTAATGGGGTGGCACAGTGGAGTGGCAGATATCCCTGTTGCCATACAGCAAGAAGGTTCCAGGTTCGAGCCCAGGCCAACTCGGGGGTCCTTTCTGTGTGGAGTTTGCATGTTCTCCCCGTGCCTGCGTGGGTCCTCTCCGGGTTCCTTCCACAGTCCAAAAGCATGCAGCTTAGGTTGATTGGTGACTCTAAATTTCCTGTGTGAGTGGTCTTCTGTGTCAGCCCTGTGACAGACTGGTGTTCTGTCCAGGGTGTCCCCTACCTCTCACCCAAGGTCTGCTGGGATAAGCTCCAGCCTGTGTGCTTTAAAGACCTTCAGTTTTAGCAATTTCTACTCACGCCATTGTTTCCTCTACGATATGTGTGCACATATACAATAAACCTACAATAATGCATATTCAAATCAGAAGGGTTCATTTCAACTCTTTAATGTAGAATTATGCAGCAAGTAAAAACTGAGCTCTGCTGCCATGACCAGTTCAGTACAATTTGTTTATTGTCAATTCACAAAAATCTCTGGGGTGAGTGGATAGAGAGGGAACAAAAGTAAAGACAAAACAACAACAAACAAACAAACAAACATTGGCAGGTATCCGTGGAGTCAGGGATATGTCCCTGACGGTCGAAGCCGCGCTCTGTGCACAGCTCACTGGCCTGCCTCCTTATTTCCTTTTGGTTTTCTCGTCTATTCAGTCTGATTTTGGTTTCTCCTGTCCACCATACTCCTGAAAAGAAACAAATGTCAGACAAAATGAAATATTATTTAGAAATTCAGATGAAGTGGGAACTAATGACTACATATAATCATAAACATCATTAGATAAATTGATATCTACCATGCACATGAGAGGTCTTACTCTTCATCCAACCCTCCATGTCCACCTCTTCCTCACAAAGATGAATAGAAAAGAGGAGTTGTAGTTAAAGGTTTTTTAAAAAACAAACAGAGGCAGATGATTTGTTCATGACTACTATATAAAATTAAAGTCAGGCCACTTGGGCTTCTTCTTCTTCAGAATGCAGTGGGGATGAAAAAGACCAAGAGATGTGATTGAAAGCTCTTCATGATGAATACAATGGGAAGTGGCTGAAAGCTCTTGATGATGTAGGCGGTCAAAGAGATTAAGCTTTAAGCAGGTTCTGTTAAACTGCGTGCCACAGTTCTCATCTGTTTCTTTACTAGCTCAGCAACACTTTCTCAGATAAAATGGCTTTTAAAGGGCGATCTTTCTGCTACAGTACATGATCTTGGAACAATTTAGCTCGCGGCTTGCTTGCATGATATAAAATAAAACTAATTTGACCAATATCAATTATAAAGTACCAGAAAATGTTAGTTGTATTTAAGGCAACAGTTTGTCATTGTTGTTCATTTTTCAATCATACTGACAAGCATCAGTTTTAGTCTCGGGCAGGGGGGGCCAATCAGATTGTGGCCACCCCCTGTCTCTGCCCACGACTTTGACCCATTTCTGTCTGTTTATGTATAATTCATGCTCATCTCCTCTTTTTTTTGAAGTACCCATCTTGAGGCAGTAATAGCCGTAATCCAGTGGACATACAGGAATGACACTTTCATGAATCTGGTTTTTATCAGTGGGGCTCTGAAATGGCTTTCTCTTCTTGAAGATGAGTAGCTGGGTGCACATGAGACTGCAGTGCTTTTATCTGTCTGAAAATCACTTGTTTTCTACAAACTGGCTCTAAAATTGAAAGGTACTGTAAAAAATATAGGAAAGTAGTGAAGCTGCTCTCTGTTGTTTTGTGCTTGATAAGAAAACAGTCATTATAAAGTGAGTTCATCTAAGAGAACATGATCAATTCAGAGAAAATGATAACAGATGTCAGTGACAAGACTTTTTTGATTGCACGGCTGACAATGTGTTGGGCAGTTGTCGGAATGGGAGCACTGCATCGCGCAAAATTACAAATGACACGCTTGTTCTGAAATGACGCTTTTGATTGCAAGATGCAGGTTCCCTTGGTGACCCACTCAGCCAGCATCAGAGCCTCCTATGCAGAAAAATGAATAAATCCGTGATTCTGACTGATTGGAGAAGCAATTATCACAGTGGCACACAATGCGGTGGATGCAGTGCTGCGTGTGTGTGCGTGTGCGTGCGTGCGTGTGTGTGGTAATTGTGTGTCAGCCACTATCTGCAAGTAACTGAAGATGAATATCTGTGTTCAGACTTTAAAGGTTGCAAAAGGGTAAAAAAACGGAGCAGCTTTTGTGCGGCTGATTCATTTGCCTTCATGGTTTTGTGGCTGTTGTGATGCAGAGGAGATTAACATTCCCAAGATGTTACTAAACTCTTTTGTCCTTTTGCTTTATTTAATGTCACAGTGCACATGTGTATTCACAAAAAAAGTTCACAGCAATACAGCTAGGCAGACAGAGATAAGCAAATGGCTGACGGTTTCATGCCAGCATCAAACACCGAAAGACTAGGTGTTCTAGAGTTAAGTTCAACTGCATATAAAGTGTAAAGTGTGTCAGGTTCTTGTGTCCTGACTGAGTTAGCAACAAGAACAAAATATTAAACACATTGATCTTAATGAAAATGCAACAATATTACAGTCTTCATGATTGCATGTATGGGTGTTTTAAAATGCACAGTACAAAAATCACTTTTCCGGTTGAAATATTCAAACAACACCTTGTATTTTTTTTCCCACTAGAGGGTTTGATTATTTTCCAGAATGTACTTGTAATTCACCCAGGAGATCACTTCCAAAGGAACATCTGTTAGCTGGAACCAGTCCCAGCCAGCACTGGGCGAGAGGAGGGGACCACACTGCACAGGTCCTGAGGCCGTCACAGGTCCAGAGACAGACAAATGCTCATATTCACACCCATGGGCAATTTGGAGTGAGCCTTTTGGTTTTCTCGTCTATTCAGTCTGATTTTGGTTTCTCCTGTCCACCATACTCCTGAAAAGAAACAAATGTCAGACAAAATGAAATATTATTTAGAAATTCAGATGAAGTGGGAACTAATGACTACATATAATTATAAACATCATTAGATAAATTGATATCTACCATGCACATGAGAGGTCTTACTCTTCATCCAACCCTCCATGTCCACCTCTTCCTCACAAAGATGAATAGAAAAGAGGAGTTGTAGTTAAAGGTTTTTTAAAAAACAAACAGAGGCAGATGATTTGTTCATGACTACTATATAAAATTAAAGTCAGGCCACTTGGGCTTCTTCTTCTTCAGAATGCAGTGGGGATGAAAAAGACCAAGAGATGTGATTGAAAGCTCTTCATGATGAATACAATGGGAAGTGGCTGAAAGCTCTTGATGATGTAGGCGGTCAAAGAGATTAAGCTTTAAGCAGGTTCTGTTAAACTGCGTGCCACAGTTCTCATCTGTTTCTTTACTAGCTCAGCAACACTTTCTCAGATAAAATGGCTTTTAAAGGGCGATCTTTCTGCTACAGTACATGATCTTGGAACAATTTAGCTCGCGGCTTGCTTGCATGATATAAAATAAAACTAATTTGACCAATATCAATTATAAAGTACCAGAAAATGTTAGTTGTATTTAAGGCAACAGTTTGTCATTGTTGTTCATTTTTCAATCATACTGACAAGCATCAGTTTTAGTCTCGGGCAGGGGGGGCCAATCAGATTGTGGCCAGCCCCTGTCTCTGCCCACGACTTTGACCCATTTCTGTCTGTTTATGTATAATTCATGCTCATCTCCTCTTTTTTTTGAAGTACCCATCTTGAGGCAGTAATAGCCGTAATCCAGTGGACATACAGGAATGACACTTTCATGAATCTGGTTTTTATCAGTGGGGCTCTGAAATGGCTTTCTCTTCTTGAAGATGAGTAGCTGGGTGCACATGAGACTGCAGTGCTTTTATCTGTCTGAAAATCACTTGTTTTCTACAAACTGGCTCTAAAATTGAAAGGTACTGTAAAAAATATAGGAAAGTAGTGAAGCTGCTCTCTGTTGTTTTGTGCTTGATAAGAAAACAGTCATTATAAAGTGAGTTCATCTAAGAGAACATGATCAATTCAGAGAAAATGATAACAGATGTCAGTGACAAGACTTTTTTGATTGCACGGCTGACAATGTGTTGGGCAGTTGTCGGAATGGGAGCACTGCATCGCGCAAAATTACAAATGACACGCTTGTTCTGAAATGACGCTTTTGATTGCAAGATGCAGGTTCCCTTGGTGACCCACTCAGCCAGCATCAGAGCCTCCTATGCAGAAAAATGAATAAATCCGTGATTCTGACTGATTGGAGAAGCAATTATCACAGTGGCACACAATGCGGTGGATGCAGTGCTGCGTGTGTGTGCGTGTGCGTGCGTGCGTGTGTGTGGTAATTGTGTGTCAGCCACTATCTGCAAGTAACTGAAGATGAATATCTGTGTTCAGACTTTAAAGGTTGCAAAAGGGTAAAAAAACGGAGCAGCTTTTGTGCGGCTGATTCATTTGCCTTCATGGTTTTGTGGCTGTTGTGATGCAGAGGAGATTAACATTCCCAAGATGTTACTAAACTCTTTTGTCCTTTTGCTTTATTTAATGTCACAGTGCACATGTGTATTCACAAAAAAAGTTCACAGCAATACAGCTAGGCAGACAGAGATAAGCAAATGGCTGACGGTTTCATGCCAGCATCAAACACCGAAAGACTAGGTGTTCTAGAGTTAAGTTCAACTGCATATAAAGTGTAAAGTGTGTCAGGTTCTTGTGTCCTGACTGAGTTAGCAACAAGAACAAAATATTAAACACATTGATCTTAATGAAAATGCAACAATATTACAGTCTTCATGATTGCATGTATGGGTGTTTTAAAATGCACAGTACAAAAATCACTTTTCCGGTTGAAATATTCAAACAACACCTTGTATTTTTTTTCCCACTAGAGGGTTTGATTATTTTCCAGAATGTACTTGTAATTCACCCAGGAGATCACTTCCAAAGGAACATCTGTTAGCTGGAACCAGTCCCAGCCAGCACTGGGCGAGAGGAGGGGACCACACTGCACAGGTCCTGAGGCCGTCACAGGTCCAGAGACAGACAAATGCTCATATTCACACCCATGGGCAATTTGGAGTGAGCAGTCAACCTAATCTGCATGTCTTTGGACTGTGCGACTGTGCAGTTCAGGTTAGTATGCAACCTGAATTTACTGAAGGGTACTGTATGTATGCATGTGAACTAGTGGAAGGATGATCATGTCAGATAGAAATGAAAAGAAAATGTGGCTCACAAAGTTGACTTCTGAAGCATTATTTTTTTTAAGTAAGAAAGTAAAACGCTGACATTTCAGAAAATACACTTATGTGCTTTCTTACTGAGTTACTGTATATGAGAAGAATGACATCGCTGTCATTTCATTTCTTTTGACACCTCAGCCAGGATATGACTAACTTAGCATACAGTAAAGACTGGAAAAAGGGGGGAAACATCTAGCATGCTTCTGTCTAAAAGTAACAAAGTTCCCTTATCAACACCTCTAAAGTTCACTAACACATTGTATCTCCTTTGTTTATACTGTAGAAAAACCAACCCACTGCCAGGCACCAGCAGGGACTTCAGGGAGTAACTGATAACAACAACGAAACAGTCCAGCACACAACCCTGCATAAAACTGTAGTTTGTTGTTTTTACTATTTGTTTTTTGTAGAGAGTACTGAAACTAGATACTATATGTTAACTAGTGAGCCTTAGTGGTACAGATGGGTTTTATGAACAGAGCTGACTGTTTCCACTGTTAGGCTTTATGCTAACCTAAAATAACCAGCTGCTTGCTGTAGTTCCATAGTTAACATACAGACAAGAAAGTGGTATTAATCTTCTCATCTCAACAAGTACAACAGATATTTTCCAAAATATCAAACTTTCCCTCACATGTTCACGTCTTTCTCTGTCATGACCAGACTGGACGGTGCTTCCTCCACTCTTCTCCCTTTCAGAGCGAGGCTGAGAACATTTTGGACGGAGCGAGACACTCTTAGCAGAAGCTCTTTCAGTCCAGCTCTGTACTCTTTTCGGATCAGACAGTAGAGCACAGGGTTGAGGCAGCTGTTTGCATGAGCTAGACACACAGTCAGGGGGAAGGCATAGGCCTGGGCATTGTAGAAGGCTTTACTGAAGGGCACCATGTCAAATTTGATCAGCACTCCCCACAAGGTGAGAGCCTGGTTGGGCAGCCAGCAGATGAAAAAGGACAGAACTACAATGGTGACAGAGCGAGTGATTTTGGAGCGGCGGCGTTGGCGACCCCTCTCGTACTCCGACCCCTCTGTGAGACCCTCACTGACCACACTGCCTACAACGTGCCGGCTCAGGATGAACCTCAGAAGGAGGAGGTAGCACACAGAGATGACAATCAAGGGAACTACAAACCCCATCAGGACTTTCTGTGTTTGATAGAGTCCAAGCAGCACTTGGGGATCCCAGTGGCCTGAGAACCGCACTATGCAGAGCTCGTCATCAGCAGATATCTGCAAACACAACAACTGCATCAGAGGCTCTTCTTCCATAACAGAAATTATGTACAGATCGACTTGAAGATGGTGGTTCAGCATACCTGGACTGTGGTGGAGTAGAAAGCATGAGGCAGTGTCGCCACCAGTGACATCACCCAAACGGCTAAACTGGCCCACCTGGCCCGAGCAGCAGCGATCCTGGGGCTGTCCATCTTCAGGGAGGTAATCAGGGAGCGGTAGCGGGTGACGCTCATAGCAGTGAGTAAGAAGACACTGGCATACATGTTGAGGACAGTGACTGAGCTCACAATCTTACACATAACCCAACCAAAGGGCCAGCGGAAGTCCAGCACCGTGTCCACGGCCCAGAAGGGCAAGGTGAGGACGAACTGGAGGTCTGTCAGAGCCAGGCTCATCACGAAGCAGTCGACTGAAGAGTGGTGGTGGCCCCTGCGGCGGGAGCGAAGCAAGAAGAGTGCCAGGAGGTTACCCACAAGCCCCAGGATGCAGACTGCCAGGTACACAAGGGCAATGAGAACTCGCACCTGTCAGACACACAATAACAATTTTATCAGTGTTGGAAAGTAACTAAGTACATTTACCCAGCTACTTAAGTACAATTAAGTACTTAAGTACATCAGACCCAGATCACTACAAAAATAACAGTATCTCTGGTAGAAAATTCACAAACTACCCAGCAGACATATGAGCTAGTTAATTCTAGCTCCTCCTTTAGCAGTGGCAACATTAAATGTGTTGTACACAATAATGTCATTTTAATCTAACAATATTAAATGTGCCATTCTGCAAAATGAGCCCTTTAAGTATGTTTTGCTGGTAATACTTTTGTACTTTTACTTTAGTAACATTTGCTTTTTTTTACTTGTAACATAGTATATTTTTTACACAGTGCTATTGGTGCTTCTTCCACCATCATTTTTATCTGCAAAAGGCAATTAAAGCCAAAATAAAACCCTCCTGCAAACACTTCGTGTCAGCACTTCATGTCCAGGTGGTTCATGCTTAAAGAGCCATTCGTATCATATTTGATACGCACGTTTCTGAGCAGATAGAAATCGCCAAAAATGCCCCATGTATCAAATGTGATACCAAACAAAATAAAAATATTCTAAATAATATGGCACATTTATTCCTATATGCCTGAGCGGTCTCTCTATGCATAAATGGCAAATAAAAATCTTGAATCTTGGATTTTGAATCTTAAATTTTCTTTTGGATTTTGTTAAAAATTTAATAAACATCTCATGTCCGAAAAATTGGAGTGTTCTGGCTAGTTTTTGATGTGTTGGGCTTTACAGGGTTAATTGCTGCCTTTATATTAACATTATTAATTTGTAAAAGTCTTACTGCCAGGCTCGGGCTGTCTCCGTGCATGTCCAACGAGGACTCCTCGGTCAGGATGTGGAGCCAGCAGTTCAGTGAAAGGTTAAACGTTGCCAGGTTGGAGGCTGCGCCCGAGCGGCTGACTAGTTTGGAGAGTTCGCGCTCATCCTCTTCTCCAACGCACACGCTCAGAGGGGTCGGGGGTCCGGAGCCGCTGCTGTTGCTCTGCATGACTCGACAGAGGAAAGGGCGAGTTTTAAAAAAAGTTCCACAAATTTTCTTTCGGCTTAACTCCCAGAGTGTCGGTGCGCAGTTGGGGATGCAAAAATCATCATCGCTGATGTCCTGTAGTCTGTCTAGAGTTCAAAGTCTCCGAGGGAGTTGCGTATTTTATCCGAGTGATTTCTGAGCGTCTCCACTGGCATTACATTGTTTTTCCAAGCAGGAAAAATATTAAATGAAAGAATGGGGTCATGTTCAGCCAGAAGTCTGACATGATGCAACCTGCTCTTCCTGTGTTGCTGACAGCATCTTCAGACTGAAGGCTTTTATACTGTCGGAGCTCCTCTCCACCTGCTTGATGGCGCACTGCCTGAGTGTGCACAAGGATGGCCTCAATAAAAAAAAACCTGGAAGAACATGCACTAGTGTTTTACGTTTCCTTTAAATTAAACCTGCGTTGCTGCTCATCTTTTGCCATAATCTTGCATTTCATTGTTTGTGATTTCTTTTCGATGGAGAAAGGTAATTATTGCCTCATATGTTATATCCAAATGTCACCTTTAATTCTCTGGCATTAGATGTGAAGCTAAATTATACAACATGGCGTGTTCCTACAGATTTCCTTATCTTTCAGGGGATTTGCTAATGTGCATCTAAAATGGTGCACATCATAGGAATGAGAAATTACATTTCAAACAGCTTTCACCCGTTGTGAGGGAGCCAGAGAGGACAGAGTGAGAGATGTGTGTCTGATTTGCATTTCTTATAGGTCACTCTTGGTATTCACACAATGCACCATTTGTGTGTGCATTTAATGTTTACCAAATGCACACATTTGGAGCCAGTAAAGCCACTTGTCTGCATTTGGCTGAAGCTTGAAGCTTAAAGATGTCTCACTTCAATTTCATCATCTCCTTCTTGTTCTCTTAAGATAAGATGTGTAGCCTAGATGTGAATGAAAATAAGTTGTTTTGTGAAAGAATGAATATTTCATGCATTCAAGGTGAAAACACAGTAACCCAGATTTTATTTATGTAAGGATAACATCACATTTTAATGAATGAGAATGACCTTGAATGAGCTGTAAGCTATATATACGCCTTAGTCAGCTGTTCAGAAACAGGTTCTTGGCTGACAAAGGACATCAGTGGTCTCCAGTTTTGTCATCCTTGGGTGGAGAGAGAGTCTCACAGACAAAGTGACTTGAATTCACACTCTCTCTGCATTCTGCAATTCATAAAACACAGCAGCGGTGAAAGGTGGATATCCAGTCAGTATCTCTGTGTCCATGCCTCAGGACAGACACAAAGGGTCAAAAAATGTTTCAGTTAAAGCTTTTCACACAACATATTGTTTCATTATAAAACCAAGTGTTGGCAAAATCTGAAAAGAGAGCAAAACAATTCTACAGTATCTCAAATACCCTCAGAACGTAGTCAGTAAAACTTTGACCAGTACCACAAAAGGTTACACTATAGTTTAAAAATTGAAAGTCACCGGGTTGCAAGGGAGAGCAGACGT
>NW_018128052.1:853923-865218 GCF_001952655.1 Monopterus albus | reverse complement strand
TGAATGACAATGATTTTTTGAAGAAATGTGTCTCTCAATGGATATCTTTTCAAAATAAAATCCTCCTTATTCCTTGTTAGGTTTAATGTTAAATGCAGCGAGTTTCACCTTCAGCTAACACCGTCTCAGCTCAGCTCTTACACAATTGATATTCTGATTGAATTTCTCCCTGCCTTTATTACACACCACCACAGCACACTGCATAAACCAGGCTGATCAGCAACTAATTTTGCACTCCAGCTGTGGATAGCTGCACTCCTCTTTCAGGTTTGTGGAAATCATTTGGTTTTTAAATTGAAAAGTTTTCTCCCCAGTTCTTGAACAACAGTGTGCAGTGAGGACACTATAGTGCTGAAAACAGGGCTGTAGCCTGGGTGTCTAGAAATACTGAGACCATACATGCTCAGCAGAACCCCAGTTTCTCATAGCTATGTAACATGTTTAGCATATGATTTGAAAAAAAGAGTTGACCAAAGTGCTGTACTAAACTTAAAATCACTATCAAAGAGGACTCCCAGATTTGTAGCATAGGGTTTACAGTAGGAAGCCATTAAAGATAAACAACTCTGAGGTGTTAACAGGCCCAAATGTCACTATATGTGTTTTTTATTATTCAAATTAAGAAAATTTAGAGACATCCATGCTTTAATGTCCTCCAAGCATTAAAACAGTTCAGAGGCAAATAAATCTGAGTATCGTCAGCAAAGCAGTGAAAAGAAATATATTTGTTGAAAATGGATCTGAGTGAAAGCATAAACAAAGAAAACAAAATGGTGCCCATGGGGCAGCCCACAACTAAGGATGACTGAGGAGGATTGGAAACCACCCAAACTAATAGAAAAAGTCCTGTTCATCAGATAAGATTTAAATCACTTCAGCACAGTGCCTCTTATGCCACAACAGGATGTGAGTCCAGAAATAAGTATCATCTGATCCACAGTGTCAAACACAACACTAGCATTGTGTGTTATGACCAAAAACAACTATATTCCCATAAGCCTTAGCTGTAGTTAGTTGATGTTCGTCTGGTAAAATACTAAAATAAGATTAACAGTGTCCTTGATGTTAGTCTCAGTCAAATTTCACCGCATGAAGGGCATAAAGGGCATCATGTGGGACTGGTCTGACCTGGGTTCACCTCATTACACTGAGCAGAGGCTGCATCAAGATCAGCAGTTCAAAAATAACCTTCAAAATGACCTCGATGTTGGCCTCGTTTTGTGGGTGGGAAGATGAGCTGTGTGAATTAAGATGTACCAGGGACAGGAGCAGAGATGAAAATGGCTATGATACAGAGAAGACAGCGGGATTGGTGAAGTGGTATTGTTTGATGGACAGGTGGCAGCTTCTGTTTTTATCTATCAAATATATTAATAAATAGTTTGAAGCATTTTTCTTTGAACTCAGTAGAAAAAGCCACTTTACACAGAGTTGTCGCCAGCATATGGTTCATTAAAGACAAAGTCTGTTGCGCTAAAACTGAATTATGATACTCACCATTTTCAAATACTGCAGCCTAGTTTCCCACATTGACAGCTGGCATGAAAGTGTAGCTTATTCTGAATTTTTATTGAAGTGAGAAGTCATCTAACAACTTTTGATTATAATGAATTCATTTAATTATTCTTTTGTACTTTATCAGTATTTCACTGAACAGTTACAAAATACAACTCAAGTAATTAATGATATACATTAAAGTTAATAGTAAAACATAGAAGTGAATATATATTTGTGTTATTTTACAGGTCATATAGCAGCTGTAGTATGTCAGCAACAATTCCCTGGCCCCTGAGTGAAATGATAAACTTTCTCTTTGTGGATGACTTTGTCTTGGAACAATCCTTTAATTAGCTGTTTGTATGTTGAAGCAGATGGCAAACACACCAACACCTCACCCAGTCTCTGTAGAGTAAAACATTTGGATGCTGCACTGCTTTGCTACTTCTCTGGATTGTCCCCAGGAGACTGGTGATGGTCCTGGTGCCTGTGATCCTGCTCATGAGAGGGTGGGAAGTCTATCATGGGGAGATCTGTCTGGTGGCAGAGTTTCTTTGTTAGGTTGCACAGGGCCTCAAAGTCTCTGGAGACAGATGGGGAAGGAAGAGAAGAAGGGACATCTTGCACTTCATCCATCAACTGCAAGGAGCAGGATGACACTGAGGGGCAAGAGGTATGGAGGAGAGACATGAGTGTGTGTTTGTACAGTATGTGTGTGTGTAGAAAGAGAGAGAGAATGTGCATGCCTACAGACCTTTGGTTTGAAAGAGAGAGAAAATGTGCATGCCTACAGACCTTTGGTTTCCATGTAGTCTCCTTGGCTGAGTTGGCTGTAAGGGTCTGGCAGAAGATTTGAGGAAATGAGCAGGGAGAAGGACAGGAGCAAAACCTGAACAAAAAACAGATAGCAGCACTAAAACAGGGCAAACACAGAAAACAAGAAGAGCCATAAAGGGAGTTATTCAACATGACTCACATACACTTTTGCACAAAAGATGTAGGTCAGTGCTATTGAAATACTTAGTTGAAATCAGGTAAACAGCAGTAAACAGTGGAGCACTGGGAGTGTTTTCGCTGCATTTCACTATTATGTATCTATTGTACAGTTGTTGCAGACAGAGCAAACTCTCTGTGGTTCTCTGTGTGTTGTATATCTCACCAGGATGTAAGTCCTTTTGTGTGTTGTTCTGCTGGAACTGTTAGTTAGGAATGAGAGCCTGTAGTCGACTCAGCTGCTCCAGCAGAGCACTGCAACACAAAGACAGACAGAAAGAGGAAAGAGACTCACACTTGGCCACAGGTTCCTTAAAATATAGGCATCAGTTTCTCAGTGTGTGATCACTAGAAAATAAAATGACAAGGAATAAAACAGCACGACACCAGGTGCATGTAAGGTGTGTGATCACTAGCAACTAAAATGACAAGGAATAAAAACAGCACGACACCAGGTGCATGTAAGTGGCCTCGGGTTTGTTTCAGTTCACTGTAGCACTGTGTTAGCCAATGTCAGGAGCAGAAACTTAATGAAGAGGAAGGCAGAGAACACAGTGTAACATTTTAAAACTAATTGTTTTTTTTATACAGAGCCTCCTTAGTCATCATTTTTGAGTGGAAAGTAATCATTCGGAAACAAAACTCATTAGCAGCAGCTCCTCTGAGGACTCACCTGTTGGTCTCCTCTAACTGCTGGATCTTTCTCTTCAGTTCGAGGTTGTGAGCGCTACAAGCAGACATCCTACAGAAAGAGACGGAGAGGAAACAAGAGAGAGGCAATCAAATAATGCTAGGTTGTGATGCTAAATTGTCTTCCCTTCATTTCTCTGGTTGCCAATATCCTTCTGCTCAGTGTTATCTCATATACCATTCTGTCATCCAGTGACCACCTCTCAGCACCTCTATCTTCTTCTGCTGTCTCTCTTGTTTCTTTTAGTCACTGTGAGTCACGCTCCATTAAGGCCCTCTGATTGAACTCAGTCATGACTGATAATGATATCCTGTTGATATGCTCTGCTTGCAGCTGGCTTAATTATCAACACATGCTGACTCGTCTCAGTGGGAGTGACGGTCTCACCTCCGTCATAAACATTTTGTTATTCAGAGGCAACAGAGCTCAAGCTTGAATGAGATATCGAGGGGATGCTATCACAAACTGTTCACAGATTTGAACAGATGACTCTGTTGTTCTGAGGTAAATCAGTGATAGCAGGTGTTAGACTAGTGATGCAAGGACAAGCATTCACTAAGTAGTGTAAAGCACTTTGAGTGTACTTCAATGCGTAGAAAGGTGTTTTAAAAGTATGACTATTCTGAAGCTCAGTATCAATAAAACAAAGCATTAATACAAATACCCCTTGATTGTTTATGAACAATAAATGGTAAGGAGCTGACAAAATTCTTTTGATGGCACTGTGCACTGCTGCAAGTTCTAGCATGGCAATGCCATTTTGTAAGTCTGCCAACCTCTTTGGTTCAGACTGAAATATCTCAGCATTGGGTTTAGATGATCGTGGTCCCCATCGAATGAGTTCTACTGACTTTTCCTCTAGTGTCACCTTGAGATTCATGTGTTTTTGACTGAAATGTCACCAACAACTGCTGCCTCAAGGAGCTGCTAGTATGACTGTAGCAGTCTTGTAGTGCTCCAGTCCAGGACTCCAACTCCAGTCCTTATTTTCAGGATTCGTGACGAAACTTGGATTTGAGCACTGCTGACTCGAACGTGGGCTTGGACTCGAGCATTGACTGCTTTCAGACTCAGAGGTTGGAGATGAGGACTCTAATAATTTGGCATAAGATATTAATTAAAACCCGTTTGCCTGCACCATGCTGTATCCAGCACACTTCCATCGAAGCGTACGCTCTGCCTTTCTATAAATGATTGTTATGTATCAAATAACTGAGCAATATGGTGATGCAATACACTGTTAGAAAGTTTGGGGTCTCAGGATTTCAGACCCAAAAACTGGCAAATGATGAGTTATTCACCAGCTGTCTTTAATGTAGACCTTGATGACTCAGACTGTGGTAATGTGGACTTAACTCGGATCCAACTTAAATGATACTTTGGTCACTCAGACTTGAACACTGGTGACTTGGACTCAAGGTTTAGTGACTCGACTAGAGCACTGGACTGTAGACTCTTGTGAGCAGCAGTGTGAACCCATGAGTGTCTGTGGGCACAGTCACAAGAGTACAAGCAGTTTACTCATCATATTTTGAAAGTGCTTTACTGCCTTAATAACCTGACATAATATATTTGTTGTTATATTAGAAAACCATGTCCAGGTTAGTAGTTCTTTATAGTTTGTTTATTCTATAATCCACATTTCTCATGTGAAGCTGTGTCAAAAAATAATTCTCAGTGTGACTGAATTATAATGAACAATACTAGGGGATAAATAAAGTAATAATCCACAAGACCCATGTTTTTCCACTTTGGCAACATTTGTGTTAACTGTCTGTTATTTCTGTGCTGTTTTGACACCGAATTCCCCTGATAGCTATTAACTTTGTATCTCTGTGAAGCCTTTTCCCCTGTTTTTATTTCAAACAAACTGCTGCCACTGTGAATTTTCTGAGTCAAAAAAGCTTTTTCAAGAGACATGATAAACGCCAGGTATTTACAAATGAAATACTTTTCATGGAGTCTATTTTTCCAGCAATGACATACTGTATGACAAAACTGGTTATTTATCTGTAATCTCGTCCCATCTGTACAGTTTATTAAGTGTATGACAATGCAGGCTCATTATAAAGTGCTTCAGAGTACAAGAAATGGTGCCAGAAAAAAGCTTAATTTTCCAGGCCAAGGAATATGCAGGGATAATGACATGCTGAGTGAGGATGCTGAGTGCATCTGGGTCCTACCTTCCCTCCAGATTATCAACATATTCCCTCTTCTTCTTCCGACTTTCTTGAGCTGAACGTTTGTTGCGGATTTTCCGCCGGATCTTCTTCAAAACCTTCTCTTCAAACTTGTCAGGGAGAAGAAAGACATGGGAGGAATAGGGACAGAAACAAATGAGGAAGAAAAGGGTAAGTGAGAGGAAACTGGGTTGGAGGGAGGGCTACTGGCAGGGGTGTAACTGGGAAAACAGATTTAGATGCTGTAGGGTGAGTGGATCTATATATATGTGTAGACATATCTGCTCTGCATACATATAAGCATGTGTCTTGTTCATGTATGTACCTTGGACAGGGGACATTTGCTGGACAGGTTTACTCCTTCTTTATTCAGAAGCTTCTTCTCATCCTCATTGAGTACAAGCTCCTGCAGGGAATGCTGGGGGATTTGGTGGGACTGTGAACCAGATGGACAGAATATTCCAGTGAACAAGACTCTCTGGGCAGCTTTCCCACAGAAGGCAGAAGAGTGGACTATTGGTGAAGCTGGTTCCAGCATAATGGCTAAAAGCACTTTCACCCTCTTTAGTTCCAACTCTGGGCACCACTAGCTGACCAGTCCCTGTAGATCTGAGACAACTACGGAGCTCATACTCAGGAAACATATCTCTGATGTATTTTGGGCCCAGACCACTGAGAGACTTGTAAACAATAAGAAGGGCCTTGAATTGAATTCTGCATTTGACTGGAAGCCAGTGCAAAGATCTAAGGACTGGGGTAATGGCATGCTCTCTTGCTTTGAGAGCAGGGCAGCAGGGGACCATACAGTTAGCTCAAAGTGTCCTTACTCAGACCACTGAGACTGAATTCTTTTATTTAATATCCTAACTGGTTAGAAAACTGACAAAATGTCATTTTTTTAACATATATTCATCTGGTCTCCCCTTACTTTGTGTCCAAGGTCTGATAACAGCAGGTCCTTCACAGTCTGACTGGACGGCAGCAGGGGGCTGTCATTTCTATTGATGTAGCATGCAATTCCACACTGCTCCTGGAGGTCAGTGGAGCCCCAGCCTGCAGATTGAACCAGTAAACCAGATGCTGATGAGTCACAGAATTACCACCACGTGCCATTCAAACAAAGCACACGTGTCTTATATTTCTGTGACTGCTGCACACTGCTGTTCTTTACAAAACACCCTACAAATACATGTTAGGCTTTTCTCTTGGGTTGTTGCAGATCTGGTTTACATAGCTGATTTGAAGGTTTTTTTGTTTTTGCACAAAGTGGTCAAGAATCAGCATTGTGAAAAATGACCATTGTTCAAAAGCGCTGCCCTCAAAATCCTCAAATATTGGAAAATAAATTATTGTCTCATAGGCTCAGGCAGTAGCTTGATAGCTGTTGATACCTCATTGTTCTGCAAGTATAAACAGATAAATTTCACATTGTGGTCTTTGTGTTATATGCATCTGTTCACTGCCCTTATTCACCTTGATGTTTGTGCATCACATTGTGCTCACTATTGAAAATCCACTGTTTTGCAGTTCACTCTGTAGCTCTAAGTCTCACTAATGTTTCTTTCCAGTATAAAATGTCAATGCTTTTTTAAACTGTAAATGTAGTCATACCCAGATCAATGGAAACATCAGACATTTTTCCATATGATGGAGACTGAGAGAAAGCCTGTAAGGCTGGAAAAGCTGTGCAGCAGGGTGGGTACGGGCTATCCATGGGATCTGTTAGGGGACCCTTCTTGTTGCTGCTGTTAATGGTGCAGAGTGACCATGAGGGGGATGTCGGAGCTGAGGAAGAGTCGCTCCCACCCAGCAGCTCGTCCAGGAATTCATCAGCTGTACTTCCCACAGGGCTCAGGGTCTGAGGAGGAGGCTAAGGGTATGTCATCACATGACAGCATAATGGAACTGTAAGTGAGCTCCTATACACTGTAGGATTCAGTTCACATGAACTTTGTTGAGAATACAGATCACACTCAGCAGTCAGATTTTCATAATGACATTCATTGAATTTCTATGATTATATTTTCCCATTTGACTTTGTTCTGGAGCGAGCTGTGCAGAATGACCACCATGCTTACATCATAAGCTGTGATAGCCCACAGTTGGCTGTGGTAACCGATGGTTTCATCTGTGTTCCTGAGCAGAAGATCAGTGAGGTCCATCCGACCATACACCTGAAATAAAAAACTACTCAGACTGATGGTTTTAAAGGCAAGGTGTTCCTCACTCTCTCTGCAGAGACACTATTGTACCAGTCTGTGCTCTTCCTGCTTGATTTTAAAGAATATGACTGTTAGCTTCAGTGTTCAATCCCATACTTGTCTTTGACAAAGACTCCTTAAATTCACATCAGCTTTTTTGTACTTTAAAACATATTGTCTAGGAAAAGACATTGTCTTAATAATTCTCTAACTTACATGAGCAAACCAGTAGTTGTGCATCCAGTGACGCGATTACAGATGTGTCTTACCTTGTCTGTAGTCAGCGTCATAATTTAAACATTAAAGCAGCATCTGATGGAAATTCCAGTTGAACGGTCCAGCAGGTATAAACACACAACACACATACCTGATCTGTGAGAATGCCTGAGTCTGTCTCAAAGGACAAAAATGAAATGCTGTATCAGACAACTACAGTACCTTCCTGTAACCCAGCTGATCACTGAGCAGTCCAGTGTTTATCAGACAGCAGATAGCCAGTTGGCACAAAAGGGAGACTTGGTAATGTATTAATTTGGAAGCCTAGAGTGACCTTTGATGTCATAATGATAAGTCAGCGTTGATTTGCTGTGTTCGTTAGTATTCACTTTTTATTGGACAGGATTGATTTAGAGCTCATTTTGTATTTCTTTCAAAGGCAGACAGTCGAGTGATGCTTTTTACTCAATATGTCACTGCCAGTAGACAGCTCAAGTTTATTAGCATTGTTGCCTGAACCAAACAGAAACTTACTGCTATTTCTCCACCCATCATTGTGCTTATGCTTAAATTCAAAACAGTTGTATATTATCATTAATTCTTATGAATATCAATAAATAAATATCCACTCTTCCATGTTTCAATCAGTTCCCTACCACAGTGGTTTCCAACTTAGAGACCCAGACTCCTAAGGGATCACAAGGTGACTAACAGGATCAAGAACAATTCTGCCTCACAAAGTTATGTATAATTATTTTAGCCTTGCTAGCAGCATGCTTGTGTGGATCCACCACAGGCTGAAAGCCTCTTGGGTGGGTTGATTGAGACATTCATGGTGCCCAGAGGATGGGTAGCAATGACTTTGGCGATCCCCTGACTGTCTTCTATCACAACCGTAAGAGCTGTTCTTATTCCAATCAGAGAAAGTATCATGATCTGTTCTAGTTTCCATCACTGCCTCAACTTCTCTTACACCCCTGATAAAAGTAGTTCAACCTCATGTGTCTGGTATAAATAATAATAATAACTGAAATAAGTGAAAGCCATTTTCTTTCTGCTTCAGATGACATTGTTACCTTCATCAGACAGTTCTAAGTAGAGTTAGATGTGATATATTTTTGTTTGCTTTTTTGGTAAGTTTCTTTTATCTAGGCTGTTGCTGCCTTGACTAAATTGTTCAAAAGTGAGCAGTTCAGGGGGGTAAGGCACATGAATGTGTGGGAAGAAATACAAAGTTATGTCATCTCACAAAGGTCCCAGCTCAGACTCAGACCTGGGGTTTATATGAGATGACATAACTTTTTATTTCTTCCTACACATTCATGAACCTGAACCACTCACCTTTGAATGTTGTCTTCTATATAAACTATAAAGTCAGAATGAACCCGTTTCTTTCTCATCTTCTCTGATCACGTATCAGGTGTGTCATCTAAACCCATCTGAAGCAGCTCTGAAGGGTTTAATTTCAACACTCCATGGAGATAGACATACATTTTACAGCTCGTGGGCTTTTCAGAGAGTCTTGACAGAATATAAATTAATTCAAGAATCACTAATGTTAAAAAATTTCATGCAAGGTTAAAATATGTCAAAAAAAGTTATTTAAATGAATTCCTTGTGGAGCCGGTGTTATCAAAATAATAAAAATCATCCAGTGTGGCCTCTGTATGAACCCGATCTAATCACTATCCTTCTGTCCCTTGAGCATTTACCTCTTAGGTGTATTTACTGCTTTTAAATCAACTTATCTATAACCAAGAGTTCAGTATTATCAGTACTGTAATACTCATATCTGCATGGCAAATGAGTCTACTACTTTTATTGTTCATTCTTCAGATTAGACAGTTTCAAAGTGCATTCAGCTCAGTGCAGTTGCCAGTATAACGTGACAGCAGCTCAGTTTCTGTTTCAGTTAATGTTTATGAGGTTTACTTAAGTGTTTTCTTGACACAGCCAAGATTTTTTGTCATTAAAGGTTTTAGTCCAGCTTTAATATTTTCATACAGATGTTGACCTGTTTTGACCCTGTTACTCTGCAGGGAAAGGACACTATATCATCTGTATGAGTATTTCAATTACAGTATGCCTAGTGTATAGTGGTGTAATATATCATGATGACATAAATTTGACCATCAAATCCTTTAGTTTGGATTGATTTCTATTGCTTTGTTCTGACCTGGTTTTCTCTTCATTTAAATCTAGCAGTCATTGTTATGCATTTCTAAATCCTGCTTTTGTGACTGAAAGGAGCAGGTTTCTCCCCTTTTGGTGTTTACAGAAGCTTGTTTTCACTTGAAGCAGCAGAGCAATAGTCAGCGTCCTACAGAGGAAGCTTCGAAGAGGAACTGGATGTACAAAAAAAGTACAAAAAATGTTTGGAAATATCATTCCATAAAACAGCACTATTTTTGATGTGAAGTAATCTGTGCTCATCCCAGTGAGTGACGGTGCAGACAGCGAACAGACTGCTTATGGAAACAGCCTGCATCCGCTCCAAACATCACAGTTGTAGTAGGTCATCTTCACTGGTAGAAATGTGACACAGTGCATGGTGGTACTGCAGTTCTCATTTCAGATTTTCTCAACTTGCCTGAGATATTTTGTCCTGCTCTGCCCTCAGTTGGTGGAGAACTGCTACAACATGCTGAAACCGAGGAGAGCTCATAAAAGCCTTGTCAAACCAGTGGTAGACCTTTTCTGCTTTCACCTGGTAACATCATTAACATATTTTCTTTCAGATGCTACAGTTATTTAATGTTTTTCCACAAGATATCTAAGCAATGTAAAGCATGGAAAAATACACAAATATACAAATAACATTTAAACTATCAGCATTTTAACTGTTTATTAATCTACAAAAGACGTTTTAGGTGTTAAAAGTTGTATTTGCAAATTCACAAATGTAGGTGTTGGTGACTTTCTCCTGCATTAAACAATTTGCCACTGTGTCCTTCATTTGTAGTGTTTACAGTACTATAGGACTTATAACATATTTCGGGACACGGTGTTGATAACATACATTTAAATTAAGCCTAGTCTTTACCACCCAAGTTAAAAGACAGAATGACATATATAAATTTTGATTTAAAAAAACCCATCTTGGTAATGTTGCTTTGTTATGCCACATGAATAAGGCAGCATCTTATTCCACTTATTGAAAATTCTAACAGCTACACTAAAAACTTTACTAAACTAAACTAAAGGCAAACTAGACTAGCTTATAACGTACCAGTGGCTTTTAGCAGTGAAATTCACAGTTTGCTGTGGTTACAAATCACATATTTAAATATATACGATGCTTTTGTTTATCTATAATAATAAGTACTTATCAAAAGTGAATTAGAAAAACAATGTAGAGGGAATTCCTTTTTCTCCCCCAAGCACAAACATAACTGTGCCCACCAGACACTCAGCAGCGCAGTGGGCGCGCACATATCCTCAGAACTCTAATCCGAGCCCAGGCTGCGGAGCAGCAGCACCACCTGCTGCTGCAGCCTCTGTCCTGTACCACCAACTG